>NW_010113296.1:54320-69643 GCF_000699245.1 Pterocles gutturalis | reverse complement strand
CTTTCCTGGCAGCCGTGTTGTGGGAGATGGGAGGATTTCGGCCGAAGGGTCACCTCCTGTCACCAGCCTGGCCTCCCTGCATGCTCCCCACGGGGGGGACCGGTGTGCCCCACATCCTCCAGCAGCGGGGAGGGGAGGCTTGTGCCAGCCCCTTGGTCCCTTGTATTTGCTCCTCACAAACCACGTAAAAGGGGAGCGAAGGGAGGGGAGCTGCCGCTCCAACATAGCAGCACGGGCACAGCACCATGACAAGACAGAAGAGTGATCCTGGGAAAACACATGTGGGCCTTCGCACTGACTGACAGCAGAGGGAATTTCCACTATTCGTACCAAAACGGTGCTGCTGACAACCCCAGAGAAGCAGGCAGCACGTTGGTCCAGCCGAGGACAACGCTGCCTTGTTAAGTCATCCTTTCTGCGCCTGTTTTCCAAAAAATTTCTCATGCGCGGCGCAGTCCAGCTTTGAAGAAACAGGACAAGTATGCAATAAACCACATTTCTTCCCTCAGGAGTTTGGACTCTTCTGAATCCAAAACGGTGCTGCTGACAACCCCAGAGAAGCAGGCAGCACGTTGGTCCAGCCGAGGACAACGCTGCCTTGTTAAGTCATCCTTTCTGCGCCTGTTTTCCAAAAAATTTCTCATGCGCGGCGCAGTCCAGCTTTGAAGAAACAGGACAAGTATGCAATAAACCACATTTCTTCCCTCAGGAGTTTGGACTCTTCTGAATAAAAAAAAAAAAATCCAACCCATCTCCTGGCAGGAGCCAGAGCAGCAGCAGCGGTGGCTGCTGTTGGTCTTTAAGGTGGAGAGCCTTGTGTCCGTCGAGGTGGGCTCTCTGTGTAGACCCCCTGTGCCTGGGTGAAACTGAAACGCTGGCGGGCAGGGTGAGGGAGGTGGCACAGCACGGCAGCACGTGGAGGCGAGGAGCTCAGCCTCAACCAGGGCAAGGGGAATTTGGCTGAGACAAGGTGCTGGCACCAGCAGGCTGGGTTGTCGAGGAACAGTTTGTTCATGCACAGTGCCAGCTGAGGTGGGTGTTTCTTGGGCTATTTACAAACTAACCATTTACTAACTACCTCAATTTTTCTATTTTAATTAAAAATTGTCTTCTTTTCCTCCTCCCAAAATGCTTCATACTATCATTTCTGCAAATACAGATCCATTTCTGAGTTGAGAATAGAGATGAATTAGAAACAACAACAACAACAACCACCTTTTGAATGATTTTTCATCCCTTTGAGTATCCATTTTCTCTCATGGATGAAAACAGAAAGCTATGTAGACCATGTCAGATCTCCTGCCCAACTGCTTAACATCATGAAAACCACATGGAAAAAGTGTTACTGAGTTGTTTTAGGAGCCTTTTGGTACAATCTGGCTTATAGAAAGGAGGCAGAAGAGCCAGACTGTGACTAGTCAGCTGCACCCAGATTTTTGGGGCAAGAATCCTGGCTCTAGTCCGAAAGGCTGAGGACCTAATCCAACAGCCAAGCACCCAAATGCCCTCAGCTTGGATTGAAACCCAGCCTTTGCAGGTGAAAACTTTATAGTCTGTCTTCAGTAGAAACAGGACAGGGAAAGGGAAGTTGCGTTCCAGACAAATTACCATGAAAGAGGCTCAGTTTTGATTACACCCAGTTTGGACAGCACAGTTCTAATCCAGTGAAACTGGAGCTAAAGAGTTGGAGCCAGAAGGCAACACTGTTCCTCGCCATTCTTGTTTCCATGTAGCCCACAGCTGGAAACTGAAGTAGCTGTGGGCAGCCACCTCTCACCTAGGCAAGAAATCACTGTTTCTCCTTGTTAGCAAATAGTTTAAGTGATCAAATTTGTGCCTATTAAACAGTTAACTAGTCTTTTTGGAAAGACTGCGGCATCACACCTATTAAGTACTTGGCATCAGCAAAGGATTCTTTTGTGGAAATTCAAGCATCAGGCAAAAGCAGTTGAAGGCAATAGGAGTTTGGGGCGAAGCTGCATGAGATTAGTCCACCTAATCTAACAGCTGCCAAAAAGGGAGCACGAGTGTCCCCTCCTTTTCCCCCTACCCCTCTGAGGGTCTCAGAGCCTCACTAGCTCTGCTGCTTGCCAGGCCCTTGTCTGGCCCATCGCATCCCATCAGGGGAGAAAACCCAACATTAAGCTTTTTTTTCTGAATTTATTCTCTGAAGGAGCCTCCTGAGGGGCTTGACGAATACTGGAGCCACTGGAACAGCAAAGCAGCCAGGGCCACAGCAACCAGGAGTGAGACTGGCTTAAACTGCTGGAGAAATTCAGCCGCAGGAGGTATTGCAAGATCTGGCGTAGATTCCTTTAGGTGGGCGCGTGTGGGATACACTTGGTTGCTACTGGAATTAATTTCATAGATAAGTACCTATGCACAGAGATGAAAGATGCGTACATGAAAGCAAAATTCACTGACAAGTTGCATGGGCTGTGAGGCTACACTTAAAAGCAAAGAGGTTCTTCAGATGGTATCTCACCTTAGAAAGGGCAGATTTCAAACCGTGCACCGAGTTGCTAATGAGGATACAGGAAATCTCATCCATTTTTTCCACTTGAAGCAAAACATCTCTTCCCACAGAGGGAAATGTTGATGTTTCTCTGTATGATTTAGGCTTAAAGAGAAAGCTGACAGGCAGAAAGTCACAGTGAAATAGAAAAACTGGCTCCAACACAAACAAGCCTAAGCTTGACAAAATAGGCATTAGTTTTAACAAGCAGCTTAAGAAAAGACTAAGGCGGAGGCCCTTAATGAAAACTACTGCCTTTTGAGGCCAAAAATTTTAGAGCACCATTTCTCAAGCAGTTCAGATTTGAAATCCTATATAAAAGTAAAGGAAGCTTCACCGTTCCCATGCATGTTTTACAAAGCTAAAGTAAAAAATTATGGTAAAAGTGATAAGCCTAGAGAATTTATTGTTTCACGTATGGTTTTGACAGGTTGCCAAGAGAAGGGTGCTGCTCGATGGAAACTGGAAGAAATGACATTTTCTTTTCTTTAGATTGTTATAAAATTTTCAGTGCTTTACAAGCCCCCAGATGGTTTTTATAACCCCTTCAGGGGTTGCAACATATTGACTGAGAAATACTGATTTATATAGCAAACCCAACTCTCTTCTCATTGGTGGCAAAAATTACTGCTTTATATATGTGTATACATGCAGTGACTGAATATAAATAAAAGCCCAACAAATAATGAGCTCTAAGGCAAAATCCACCACTGGGCAGTACATTAACTCAGATGAAATTTCCTTAAATTTACACTGGTGTAAGTAAGAGGAATATTTGGCCCTAAATCTTTTAGGTAAGTACTGGATTGAGGATTAAAAAGCTTGTACTCTGTTTCACCTTGCAAACACAGCAAATTGCCGTCTGCTTTTTTTGGTGGCAGGAATAGGGAAACATTTCCAATCAACAATTCTCCTGTTTACTTATTGGCTTTCATTGTGTTCGTCTGAAGTGATTTAACCAGAAAGCATCCGGTGACTTGGGTCACAGCAAGCCTGCAATGGAAACCCCACAGCAGGTTACCTTAGCACCTCAGGAGGAGCGACTCTGGAACACTTTACCGGTAATGAACGAACATCTGGAGTAAGGAGTGTGTCCAGTTTTTATTTTTGGAAGACCACTATATTAATCTCCATTTCATACGATTAAAAGGGTATAAGACAATTCTTACCGAACAGTGGCTTCCCACAGTGTGTTGAAATCCAGCAGTGCGCCGTGGAGAGCTCATATCCCTTGGGTTACTAAACCTGTGCTTTTGCTCTTGCCCACAAGTCCCGTACAATCGGGCTGGTGGCTTGGCTGGCTGGGTGACTCTGGCCACTGCCGAGAGTGCCTGGGTACAAAATGATGCCGTACCTGATGCTGTGCTCCAGCACACAACCAAGGAGGAGGTAGCGCCCCATTCATCCCGTACCTCAGGGGTTAGGTGGTCACTTAGAACATGGGGAGTGCAATTCTAACTCCACCAAGGGCAGGAGAGTTGCTGGTGTTCCCAGGAGAGGTCTCCAGCCACCCTGTCTGAGGCTGTTCCAGAGCGAGAGAGAGCTTTTCAACTCCCGTGTTGGTACCTTCCTACATTGCATTAAAGAATTAAAAATGTATTTGAACAGGCAGAAGGAAAGGAAGAGCATGATGCTGTAGCTTCATATTTAAGTCATCCTTTGGGAGGGTGGAGACTGCAGTTCCACTCCCTGCTTGCAAGGCAGAACGCTTTTGTATTTTATGTTAATCAGACAGTGGATACAATCATGAACAACCCTCAGGCTGGGCAGAAAATTTAACTGATAGCCTCCTCCTCAGCATCTCCTCTGCTCCTTTGCATTGCAGTGCCTTGGTCATTTCTTGGAGCTGGGCCTTAACCTGTGCCCCGTAGCTCTGCATAGGAAAAAGCAGAACCGCCGCGCTAAGCTTGCTGACAGTTTTCAATATGCACATTATAAAACCTTTAGATCACAAACTTTCTCTGACAAGGTGTGCGCACAGCTCCCAGCTCCTTCAGCTCCCATCTCAGCTGAAGCCATCTGACACGAATATTAAGAGAAGGCAGTGAACAGCTTCCAGATTACCTTGGCTTCGTGTGGACTTGGGGCTAAGCCCCAGCAGCTAAGCTAATGCTGAAGCTTTTGCATGCTGTGCTTAAGCTGTAGGACCCGAGTGACCAGCGCTGGCAAAGTTGTATTGTTGGTTCAACTATTTCTGCTCGCTTGGACAGCTAGAAAAAGAGTAGGCAGCAGAACAGCTCCAGACCTAAAAGAAGGCAGCAAAGCACACTTGGCAGAGGGAAAAAAGCACGGGCAAGTCAGCTGGCTCAGGGGAGGCAAGTCAGAGGAACGAGCCCGAAGCACAAGCAAAGCTTGAGGCTGGCCCCGGCAGGGCAGAGCCGAGGCACTGCCAAGGCATGGCCTGGTTCCCAAGGCTGAGAGAGGCAGATGTCGGCAATGGGGTCAGCAGAGGGGGATGATGTGAATGAATGCCACTTTTTTTTTGGCTGAAATTTGCAATTGCAAATACCCTATTCTAAAACATGGGCGCTCCACTCCGCTGAAGGATGAGAGCTCTCATCTGCAACTCCTCAGTGCTGAAGGATGAGAGCTCTCATCTGCAACTCCTCAGTGCTCGGAAAGCACAGAACTGCAGTGTAAAGACTAAGTTACCTTCCCTTGGTGTGGGCAGGATGCCGCTTAAACTCCTTTGACATGCATTTCCTAGAGATGAATGGCAATTCCCTCTGTGGTCCATCATTTACTACCTACATAAAAGTGGAAGGAGATAATTAGAATGGGGAACTGCCCCACTCTTGCTGTATATAATGCCCTGTCTGCTCAGCCTATAACATTTTGCTATTCGGTTGTAAATAATACTCTAAGGAGGGGAATAAAATGAAAATCGAACTTGGAGAAATGATGTAGAAAAGCAGACAAAAAAAAAAAAAAAGCACAGGTCCAGAACACACAGGAATAAACCTTCTTCTTGGGCTTAAAAGCAGAATGTGGTATTAGTGGAGCACATCCCACCACCCGCCCAGTGGTTTGGAGTAATGCAGGGCTGCAGCCTTTGGGGTCTGCCAGCAGAAAGACAAATAAATCAGTCCTTCTGGCTGGCTCCTTCTGCCTGGCACTTGCCAATATGGTCTGGTGTGAAGGCTTCCAGCATTATACCTAAAGGAATTCTCACATTTATATTTCAAAGAGTGCTGGGAGGCCACACGTATTTCTTTTACATGTACATATTTAAATCTATTCAAATTTGTTCCTCTTATGAATCATGGTATCATCATGAATCATCGTCGGGACTTATTAGCTTAAACTCTACACAGTACACACTTGTAAGAAAAAATACAAAATATATATATGCCTTCAATATTCCAGTGGTAGCTGAGTGTCTTGCAGCAATAAATAGATTTTCTAGCAACAGCCTGGTGAGCAAAAGTGGAATTATTCCCATTTTACAGAATAGTAGTGGAGGTAAAGTCCGTGGCTATTCAGGAAGTCTGTGGAAACGACCCCAGATATTTCAACATAATAACTAACCCACGGGACCAGCTTCTTCTAAAACCAGATGGAAAAGCAATGCAGAAAGGAAAAAAGAACAAAGAAAGAGGTTTGGTTTGTTGCCAATGAGGAGTAAAAGAAGAAAGCCATTAACAGCATTTTCCCATGTGATTTAAATTAGGGCAGCAATAATGGCTGAAGACAATTGTGCTTTTATTCTTTTTAAGTGATATTTTCAAATTTGGGAAAGTTTTTGTTGTTGTTTTGCCACTCAACATAAGTAAGTTGAGGTTGGTGCCACCACCAGAGTGACTCACTGCCCTAAAGAAATTCAGAACATCCTCAGTAGAGGAAATACATTACTAAATTTTAACTCTGAGCCACATCAGTACAGATTTTTCTGTGCTGGGAAACAATTTCTCTATGGGATGGAGGAAGTGCTCTCTAACAAATGAAAAATGAATTCTGTATCGCAAACTCTATTAAGTTCACTTTTTTTTTTTACAAGTAAAAACAAACAAACAAACCCTTTAGGATATGAACCAAAAAGGCATAAAACATTAGTTGTGCTTTTAGCCATAAGCTACTGGGAGATCTATAGTCTCAATGAGGTTTTGGTCATGCTCTTCAGGAAAGACACAATACAGTGTTTATTCAGGATAACTTAATGATAAAAACTAAAAGCATTTTATTTACTAGCTGTAGGTTTCTTTCTTACTGACATATTCTTCTGGAAACCTGGCATTGGCTCTGCATTCTGCCCAAGACAGGTTTTTTAAAATTTTGGTTTCTTTGGTTCTTTCAAACTGAAAAAAAAGAGAGGTTATAGAGAATACAAAAAAAAAATCAACACACAAGAATTGCAAATTTGAAGTTTCTATCCACTGTTTTAGAGCTTATTCTACCTGAAAATTGACAAAATTCAATTTAAAAAATAAATATTTGTAAAACAAGCATTTGCAAAATATACTTTCCTGCCAGCTCCAGTGGATGCTTTCTGATTAGCCATTCTTCTGAGACTACCTGGGTGTTTTCATACTCTCAGCTCGTGATAGAATACAATGCATTGCCTTCTCCGAGAGCAGTCAGCTCACACTCTGAATTAGCAGAAGATGAAGGCACCTTGCATTTGGTTGACAGTGTTTGGATCTGTTCTGTTCCATATGCTTAATTCTGGGATATGTTTGCATAATCGATTTGCAGGAGTAAACCAAAGAGCCTAGATGAGACATTTCTTGTGATAAATAATGGGAAGTTGTAGATGTGGGGCAGTTAGGATTATTTTCTGCATTTTATTGATAGGAAAACAATAAAAAGATAATATTCTCCTCAGAGATTTACAGATAGAGACTCTAGATTTTTATTTGGGGGATTTCCCCCCCCCCCCCCCGCCGCCCCCATTTAAGTGACTTTTGGGGCTAGCAAGTACTTTGTATCCTCTGAGGATAAGGTCTAAAGAGAAATTCTATGTTCAGCCCAAGAATATTAAGTCAGTTTAGATGACTATTCTTTTTCAGACACCTGCAGAGACAATCAAGGTTCAGAGTTTGATTTCAGCCTGCTTGGGTGAAGCAGGCTGCTGCCAAGCCTGCCCAAGAGAGCATGCTGTTGGCCTGCCTGGCCACTAGCAAATACCCAAAGTACAAAGTTAAGAGTCCAGAAGAGAAATGCTATGGCTTTGATTACCCAAAGGTACAAACCACTGTCTGAAATAATTTGCAGCTGCAGCATTTAATCACTTGCCATTCCATCAGGAAGGAAACCCAGCAGCAGACAGCCAAGGTACAAGGCAAATGCACCTTGCTCCTGCCTCCCTGTCCTCACCTGCCTTCTCCTTTGTACTTTGGAGAAAGCACAACAGCTATCTCCAAAAAGCAAGCCTTCCAGCTTTCTACCGGAACATACTTCCCTCATCACAAGTCAGCTAGACTTGACAGCGTAGCTAAACCTCACTGTCTTGAGTTAGCTTGCCTTTTCCCAAAACAAAGGCTATCTTCTGAGTTCACAAGCTGGAGTAATACCCATAGGAATCTATCTTTGCTCATTTTGCCAGAATGATGTAGAAGATAGCAGATCAGGCAGTCTTTGGCTAAAAGTAAAGGTTTCTTGCCTTTCAACTAATTAGCATACTTCAGGTCTTGCTTTGCAAACCCTATTGTTTCTTAGCAAGATATTTCATACTTTCCTTCTGGTCTCTTTATTTTCTTGCCTGCACTTAAACTCTGATCGTGCTAATTATCTGCAGCTTCTGTTGCTTCTCTCATGCTTTTCGTGACCTCTCTAGGTCTCTAGGGCTTAGCAGTTAAACACTCAGCTCTGGTTAATGTGGAGTTTTAGATATATTATATATTTTTTATTATATATATATTTCTTTGTTATATATGAAGCCCCTGTCATCATATTGATAAATATTATTTGGAAACACGTTTGATCCCTTTATTTCTTTTCCCACCTGATTTCTCCACCCACCACCTCTGTTTGGCGTGTTTCATGCCTCAGTGTCTTGGGTTTGTCCACCCCCTTCTGCATTCCAACACCAGCTTCTTCCAGGACTTTGTCCTCTCTGCTTGGTAAGAGCTTTGGTTTAACTTCTCTTGCCTGTAGTTTAGTGCAGACATCTCTTTGAGTCAGTTTGTGCGGCAACAACAATAAAGACAGGATGAACTGGTTTAAAGCTTTAAGAATTAAGGCATATCACAATAATTTGAGAGCTGATGAGAAAGGTCATTTCCCCTGTCCCCTTCTCAGAGCTGGAGCTCAGGGTAACAATTTCTGAAGTCATAGTTTCTGAAGTTTTTGAAGTTTCAGTTTCTGAAGGCAGAAGTAGACTGAATGGTTCATAGTTCAAACTCATTCTTTCAGAAAGGGGTGGGGTTTGTTTTTATTAACGCCAGGCTAATTTGTGAATTCAATTTTCTGAGGTACAAGAGGTTTGGAGGACTGGCTGACAGGATGTAACAAAAAAAAAAAAAAAGATGAAGACAAATCTAATTATTTAGATTTAGTTGCTACTGTGCATTAGGACTAAAATGTCAAGTACCCGCTGTCAGTCTATGGGAAATGTTTTGTAATTTTCAGTACGTGGTGAATATATATAAAAGTATATATGACATTTCTTTTTTTTCTTTTTTTTAATTAAAAGGCAAATACCAGTAGCACTATGGGAGACAGATACTCAAAAAAAAAAAAAAAGGAGAAACGGTAAGGTTCAGGAAACAATTTTTACAACTACTAATAGCAGAACAAGCACCTTTAATCATGAGAGGCATTGCCTTTTAGTACACACAGCTAGGTACACTTTTGGGCAGAAACAGCTCTGTCATTATTCATGTAGAGGTGTCCAAGAAAGCTCTAGAAGTCTCCTCGTACAACTGAACAGCTGCCAAGGAACAAAACCACATTTACCCTCAGTTCACTCTTACACAGCTGCAGCCAGTGTCCTAAGTGGGGTTGTTCTGGCCAAAACCTTGTGCTGCGAATCAGTAACAGCAAGACCAAGCAACAACACTGAAGCCTGGCTGCTGGCGAGTGTGGGGTGTGCTTCCCCACGCACTGCCTCTGCTCTCAAGTCTACACGGCCCTTTTGTGTCCTGCTGCTGCTAGTGAGTAAAAACATAAGTTTGTAGATTAAGAAGAGGGTGAAAATAACGGTCAAAAGCCTTTCTGAGACAAGCGGTTTAGATACTACTCTCTCCAAACTTAAGTAAGCCCTGACTGAAGCTTAAATATCCTACATCTGCTCAGGTCAGCACTCACAGGGAATGATACCACAAGGAAAAATACAGGGAAGCGGGGGACAGACAGGATGCCGAACCGCTTCCCAGGCGTCAGCAGGGCCATTCCCATGGTACGTGGGTGTTGTGGACCGATGCAGCCCATGCTCTTGCCCTGTGGTTAGCCTCCACCACAACTTCCCAGCCACTTCATTTATTTCTGTCCCTTTTGATGGCAGTGCCAGGTCAAGCTCAGGCCGGGTGGCCAAGGGCAGCCTCTGTCCAGCCCCTTCCCTGATGCACCAGCATAAGCTCCATCTCTTTCTGAGGCTTCAGCGATGGACCATCCATGAATCCCAGCATCATTAGGAAAGCTAAGGAAGATGTTCAGACTGTCCCAGGCTGGGAACCTTTCACCATGCCAGAAGGTAGGAGGCTAGGGAGTTATACCAGCCGATGGCTCCCTCTAGAAGCAGTTAAGCACACTGAAGTCATCTTGGGGGTCTGAACAGCTCTGGTAGAGCACATTTCCCTACCAAGTCTGGACCTCTGGCTGCTGCCTGAGCACCGTGAGTGTCCCTTGCTGAACAGAGGATGTCTTGCTGCGGCTCTGCAGACAGTGACTGCCATTTACGCATCTATAATAACAGTGCCTGGGGACGTGTTTCTATCTCCAAGCTGTGTCCACTGTCTGTATGTTGAAACCACATGTAAGCTGGTGGGCTCATAGGCTAGCCTAAGAAAACCTCAGCTCTGCACCAAAGTCTCTCTCTCAGGGTCTTCTCTGGGACAGCACCTTTTACCTCAAACACTCATAGCCCAGCCGACCGGAGATCAAAGCTACTCCTTAACCAAGACAGGGCATGACAAACCTGAGGTTGTCTCACGTCACCTCCTTCTAAAGGGAAAACAAACATGACTTTCTTTTTTTTGTGCTGGGCAGACTGCTCTGCCTTCCCCACCATGTCTCAGTGTCACAAGAGGGGACCATAAATCAATGTCCAAGCTCTCTGCCCATCATTGCAGAGACTTCCCCTAACCACACAAGAGTCCTTTTTCTTTTTTGTGTGTGGTTTTTGGTTTGTTTTGTTTTTCTCAAGTGGGCTGAGGTGATCTATATTTTATTTGGAGCTTTTGTTTTGTCCTAGTCCTGGCTTGCCTCCATCTACTTTTGTCAGCTAGGGTTTTACTGCTTTGTTTTCCAGTCGTGCCATTTGGGCCTAGTGGATAAGCGTTTAAGTCAGAAAGCTGGCATGCTGGCTGCCGCATCCCCAGCTGCGGCTTGCTTTGCCCCATCAGGCTTGACAACGCTTCAGAAATGATTGATGCTGTACCCTCTGTGCCTTCCCTTGAGGTGACAGCACTCAGGAAAGCTGTCAGTGCTTGAGGAGAAAGGATCACTGCAGAAATGCCAGCTCCTTTAAGCTGATCTCTGGAGGTAGTTACTCAAAGTTCATAAATACATGGATTAGGGTTTCTAACTTCACAAGTTCCTGGACAGTTGACACCAAGAGCTGTATTTCTGTAGTAAAATGTGGATGTACCTCCCTCAAGTCACAATGCTGTGAAGCAGACAGTATCTCTAATGCATTTGGTGTATTGCGTGGTTCAGAAGTTATGGAGGACCATGGAAAATGTCCACCAAACTTAAAAGTGACTGCAGTTACGTCTCCCCATTGAGGATTCTTGTAATTATGGCCTGGGAGGGAAGGGGTAAAAAGCGACTGAAGCAACAGGAGGCGTCTACATTAGTACTGGTGTTTGTGTTATTGGTTCTCGTGCCCTGTGGTATCAGAGGAACCTATTTTTGTCAATTCACTTGTTATCAAGAAGGTCCAGAAAGGTGATCCAGATGGCACTGAGCTGTGGAAAGCGAGTTCAACTTTTCTTAGGAACTTCCCACTTGGTTCATATACTAGTCCAAAGGGAGCAATCTCACCCGATGCCTTTATGCCTGCCCTCTATGAGCTGTATTTGTTCAGGCTGAGCAATCATTTGTGTTGAATAAATGGCATGTATCAAACCAGTGTTTTAGTAACTTGTAAGAGAAAGGCCGGGAACTGGGCTTAAAGTAGCTTTGAGACAGCTCAAAGCACCAACCTCTCATATCCATCCATTTTTTCTAAGAGCACTTCAAATTCCCTTTGCTTCCAGAGAAGCCATTGCTCACTGTCACTTCTAGCCAGCCCAGTCCTCAGAGGTGCTCTGGGCTCTGCTGTCTTAGGGTGGTTATTTTTCTCACAGAAGAATTCCTGGTGGTGTATCACAGTTCATCTCAATAAATCTTCACATACCCAATTTTTATAAGCTTTTTTTCATGTCAAGTATTGACCAATCTAATATTACATCATTTGTACTGAGTGTTCACTGTCATCAAGAGCAGAGAACTGCCTACTGGGTGCGAGTTCCTTTCAGAGGTGAAACAAAGACATTTTTACTAAGCCTGAGTGTTTCAGTGAAACACTGCAAGTCTGACCCCAGCCTTTCACACACGTGTAGAAAGGAGTGTCAGGCGGCCACCAAACACCACAGAGCTCCCTCACCTTTCAGAAGTGGTTTGTTCCCACTAGCAGAGCAATGCAGGATGACTGAATTCCAGTTCAGCAGCATTTAGAGTCCAGTTTGCGTAGGAATAAATGGTTACCTGAGGATCAAAGGGAGAGAATCAGAGTTTGGTATCCATACACTGCATTAAAAATGAACGGAACATGTGAGGGCAAACTATTGCAGGTCTCTTTTTGTAATCATTAGGACTGAATCATTCTAAAATGCTATTATTAAACATAGTCAAGGTGAATTACATCTCTGGTAATAACCATAGTATTTTCAAGACTAGATTTTCAAGTTATCTGTTTACATATGTGCCTGCACAAATTGTGCATGCCACATCTCTTGGCACTAGCATAGCAACTGTGTGCAAAAAAGAGGCATTTGTGCACACACGTGGCCATCTAGACAACTGTTATGGTTTTGAATCCCTGGCTAGCAAAACACAACAACCACTCTCTCACACTCCAACAGCAGGTTGGACTTGGACTGAACACCCAGGCTGGACACACAGATCCCTCAGAGCAGTTGGCTCCTACTTTTACTGAGTTACTGTCAAATCAATGCAGATAATAGAGCTGCAGAAGCTAAAAGCCAGTTCCAAGTAGCGTAGGTAAAACCAAGCTCACATATCACTCAAGCGGTGCCAGCAGCTCCTTCGATTTTGCATCCATCTTCCCTAAAAACACTGCAATCGACAGCTCACACTTGACACCTCAGGTGTGGTCACACTGCAGGTTAAAACTTTTCTTTTGTACTACCCTCTTGCCGAGTATCCTTTCATGTTTTATTACCAGTGCCTATTATTTGTATTAAGTGGCTTCCTTTGTATGACTGGCTACTCCAATCTGCCTCTGAAACCAGCAATGATGAAGCAGGGGGAAACAAAAGCAGCAGATGCTCTTCCTTCAGTCCCCACCACCCTCACTGCAATGCAGCCCTCAGCACTCCTTCCCAGCCCTCTGTCCTCTCTATCCCTTGACTTCTGGAGCTAGGCAGGGGGAGAACTGCCACTGATGACAAATGGGATGGTCATAAAATGCCATTTCCTTCATACCTCTTTATAATAATCTCTGTCAGAACATTAAAAAAAACCCAAAAAACCACCCATAAAACCCACCAATCCAGCCACCCAAATTCCATTGTCATCAACAAATTCCCATGTCCTCGGGCTCTTCACATTTTGCCTTTGGGTATCCATTTAACACATAGTTCCTCAGCACTGGGAATTATCATAAATTTTGCCATGTCTAACTGAAAATCTCTAAGCAGTCATTGCAATATCGGGCACTGTAAGACACATCATGACAGCACCATCTCTATTCACACTTCTACAATATGCCCTTGATAAATCATCTACTATATTTTCAACTCCTTTTCTGGATTGGCATTCAAACTTTCACTTGGTATTTCTGGAGTGTTAACAGCTGTCTCCCTATTCCTGGTGAATACTTTGCGAAAGTTCTTGAAAATAATCTCAAACACCTAGTGATCTGTTCCTAGGGCTGCTCAAGTTTTCCATAGAGGCACTAGTGGAGACCATCAAGAGCACTACTGTTGCAGTCACCCCTTGTGACATTGGTATCTCAGTTTGCTAAATGCTGCCTGAGATTAGAGATACACTTACAAAAGACAATGCAGAGGTGGGATGGCAGATAAGTTGCAACACAAAAAGAGCAGATGAGGAACTGAGGCACACTTGGCTTTCAACCAAATATGCAGTGCATGCTCCATATAAACACACAAGAGAACAAGGAGGTGGCACATGAAAGCCCTTAAATCTGTCAAAGAAGAAAAGTATAACAATTCTGGATGATTAACAATGACCCATTTCACAATCCAGAAAAAAAAAAAATTCCCATGGCTAAAGATTTAGCTAGTTCTTTGGGGACTTGGGTTCAGTCCCCAACCTGCCAACAAACTCTCAGTGAAACCTTTGGAAAATCACTTCTGTTTTGATCTACCTCCCTGCCTGAATGGGAACAGTGGCATTTCTTCACTGCAGTGCCAGACAGAAGTTTGGAGCACAGAGGTGCTCAGATGCCGCAGAGTCTACTACTGCTCCTCAAAAGTTGACTACTCCCCATCTTACGGTGTGGTTTTTGATGTGCATGTAACAGAAGGTAGCTAGCAAAATGAAGCAATTAGTTCTGTGACATTTTCAGCTGCCTAACGAGTCTCTCCTACTTGTCACACAAGTATTTCAGAATTGGAGCTTGTGTTACCAGTTCTCAATATTTTACGCTTTGCAGGCTGCAGTTCAACAGCTGTCTCAATATTGGAGTTGGAGCCAAGATATTCCATATAGATTTTCCTCAGTATGTTGCTATTTTTTTAAAACCTTTGCCATGCCTTTTTGCTATTCATGGCTTGATCATGGCTACCTTTTCATTAGAAATCTGGCACTTGAGTCTTTCTCTTACGAATGTGTGAACTGAGGTTGTTTTAATGTCAGGGAGATTAATTTCTCTGAGAGCTCAGGTTTCTCTCCCAGCACTTTCCCCCCACTCTTCCAAGCTTCACATCATGTGCTTGTTAGTCAGTTCTCCACAAAAATACCACAAATCTCATACAGAATACTACTCCTTCCAGCCTTTCTGTTTTGCTTTCTAGGTTCAGGAAGGTATTATATTTATCACTATATTTATCATTATATTATCAATTATATTTATTGCAGGGCTTTTTTGGTCCAGCTGCTGTTCCTTGGAGCTGGTCCACAAAAATTTGTCCTTATAATGGCAGCTCTATGTGCTATCATTGTTAGCATTATTCTTCCCAAAATACTGTATTGTATTGAGGGTAAGCCTCCTTTTTAATCCTCCTGACTCAGTAAAAATCCTTCTGGTGGAGAACTATACTGTGAAACACCGGCCCCTCTCCTGTCCTTTGGCATGGTTATAGCTGTGCTCATCTCCCACTTAAGTTCTTTGACTTCACCAGCCCTAATGCCAAAGGATGCAAGAGTCTTGCTTGGTGCAATTAGGAATCACGACAAGTGCCTGTATTGATTTTAAAATTAAACTGACAGTATCTTTGCCACCTATACATAGATCAATATT
>NW_010113296.1:40861-54309 GCF_000699245.1 Pterocles gutturalis | reverse complement strand
GTTTTGCACATCCTGCAAAAAGGAGCCCCTTTCCATGCAGGAAGGACTCTCTGCAGCAGATCCATCACTGTCCAGGGGTGGAACATGCCTACAGATTATTATCTCCAGAAAGCTTTCAGTCATATAATTTGGACCAGTTGAACCACAGACTTTTAAAAAAACCGTGGTATTTAGGAAAAAGGAAAATACGTCTTTGTGTTTCATATTAAAGTACTATTACAGTATTGCATATATTTCTTTATATAGGAACAAAAGCTTATTTTGTTTATTACTAGGACAAGAGGTATATTCTTTTTATCCACTATGCTTTTCATGCAATCTGAAAGTACACAGAGAACATTCAAGACCTTGGGACACCTATATTCTTCCATTTCAGTTATACCGTTATATTCTTTTGCCTTCTGAATTTATGCAACTTGCTAAAAGCTGCAAGTTCAGAACTATTTCGGAATTTCAGTACTGATTTCAGATCAATCATGTACAGCTGAGTATCATCTTTGTTTCTGTAGTTTAGGCAGCCTTCTTTCTTAATTCACCATATGTTACCAAAATCCCTGAGCACTCCCTTGCCTTTTCTCCCAGGTGTCACACCCATAAATGCTGTAACTATTTTGCATGCCTTAAAATTCTTTGCTGTGCAAGGAATAATCTCATCAGGCTCTCAACAGAGTATTTCCCTCGTTCCTAGCACTGCTCAGCTGAAATCATTGCCCCCATTCCTCACCCTCTTTCAGGCTTAGTTTACCCCTATGGCACTTTTGGGTGACCCTGCTTCATGGTGTCAGAGGGAACAATTCTGGGTGAGCTACACTGCATCAGATGAGGCATGGCTCTCCTGAGCAGCCCAAATCAGTGCAATACCTCTGAATGTCTAAACTCAGTGATTCCTGACCAGCCCGCCCTGAAACACTCCTGTGCTGCACACAGCCCCCGGTTAGCTTGGTGACAGCACTGGCCATCCCTGGCAGAGTGACGTCCTGGCTCTTACCTAGCTATTTCTCCTACCTGCTGTCACTGTTATAAAATATTCTTTTCCAGTCTAAGCTCCATCATTTTCTCCCTCTTCTTTCTCTGGTTTTGTTCCAACTCTGTCTATTATTCTCGTTATGTGCGCATAATAATGACACTGGTGTAGCCTCCCTTACCCTCTGCTAATGGAAGGCACGGTGTGAACTTTACCAAGGGTCAGCACCTCTATTTCTGTTTCACAATAGCTGAACTGAGTCATGAGGAGGTGAAGTGATTTGCTGGAGGCCATCGAGCAGACCCTTGACAGCTGTGGGACAAGAAGCCAGGTCCAATGGGACCTTGATCGTTGCCCTACCCACTTAAACTGTCCTTCCTTCCCAAAGCACACGCATGCAGACAATGTACCTATTGTGGGAATAGCACATTAACCCTGTTCTTTTGCGATGAAGAAACCTTTCACAACTGTTGTCAAAATCTGCAATTCTGTGGCCACAACCATGATTGCACTGAAGCAATAGCTGAGTATATTAATGTCAAACACAAATGCCTGCTTGCTAAATGTCACACGCACACAGCCCGGGAATCTTCCCCCTGGCTATCATCAGACACAGGCAGATCAGATGGGGCCAGCAAGCTGCATGTGGGCTGGCAGAGACCACCACATGTCCCTCCCAGCCACAGACTGCATCACCTGGACCTTAATCTCCCTCCTGGAAGACACATGCCTCACCTGCTGGATGCCTCCTTTTTCCCCTTGGTTCCTCCTTTCTGCCACCAGGAGACCAGACCCCCCCCTCCACAAGCCATGCCTGGTGAGCCTCCTCCTGCCACCCTGGGCTCCGGGGCCACAGGCTCCAGGTCCCTGGGCTCAGGCCAGCGGGGAGGAGCTGTGACAAAGGCGGTGACCTGCACAGCCTGTGTCTTCTCACAGCTCTGCGAGGAAGAGCAAAGGGTTAAAAAATCATGAGGGATTTCTCTGCAAGCCATAGAAAGGACTAAGAAAACGGAAACTAGCCTGAATTTAAACTGAAGGACCCCATTCTTCTCCCAAGTTACTTGATTCCTTAATCAACTGGGGCCTTGTTTCACAGTCAGTCATCAGTGGCTTTAAAAAGTCGTTCAGACAAATCTGTAACAGGCGAGACACAAAGGAGGTCTTTTCTGGGACACTGTCTACCTAGAATATGCAATGCTTGGGGATGGGGCTGCCCTCAGTGGTGCTTCTGTACCGCTGGAGCACAATGCACAATGATGCTATAGGATACTTTGCTGCTGAGCTCCTGCTTATTTAAATATGCATTTAATTAAGACAAGTTCTGTAGGAAATTGAGCAATGAGCTTTCCCAATGGTACTTCTCCTCCCCAAAATAAAATCTTTGTTGAGATCGGGAGTGGGCTTTGGAAGCGCCGCAGTCTGCTTCAAGTCAGAATTCTCTTTCGCTCATTAGCCCTGCGGTCCTGTTGCTCACTAGATTTCTAGCTTCTAAGGAAAGACTTAATTCTTTTTTTTTTTTTTTTTTTTTTTTTTTTCACTCCCAAGATTTTTAGCTTTTAAGGAAAAATTTAATTTTTTTTTTTTTTTTTTTTTTTTTTTTCTCAATCTAGTAATGCTTTCAATGATTTCTGATAACTACACTTTTATTTGTCATTATTATAGACTCAGGAGGAAAAAACACCCCACATGATACCAGAAAACTGATTATTCTGGGAAACCTTGAAGTTCCCTTCTCCAGTGATATTCTTTGATGTTCCTATTAAATAAATAATCATTTTACATCTAAGGTTTGTCTTACAGTGTGAAATACACCATTATCCTCAGTGTAAAAAAAATCTTTTCATTGTTAGCCATCATAAACATTAGCTGAAGCTGTGGTTCAGGAGTGCTTGAAGCTGACCTGCCCAGATACGGGGCAACATAGTTTTTTCACATTAAATACTTGTTAAGTAGAAACCAGCACTGCAGACAGAAGCACTGCAACAGGGGGAGGAAAGGAAGAGGTTAGATCAAAATAGAAAAGGCATGCAGACAGAAAGGAACTAGCAGACGCTCTAAAGACAGAAGCACATCAGCTTAGAAAAAGAATATGAGTCTTTTCATAAGATTTTTCAGTCACGGCCTCGGGCACTTTGTACGACAGTGGGAAATACGATGAAATTTCTGGAAATGTGCTGAATTAAAAATAATAATAAAAAAGACCAGAATTTACTGTATAAGGATCTCATTAAAGACTTCAGCAAAAGTACATTCAGTATGTTACTGCGCAAAGCAGGCCACCTAAAATAATGTATTTTTATGTATTTACTTGATGTGATAATGGCACTGACTGTAAAGTTTGCAGGGTCTGGAGTCCAGAGCTGCTGGGTACCTGTACAGCTCTCTTCAGGTCTTCCAGGGCTTGTGCTCTGTGCCATTCACTCGTCCCCTTCACTGTCCCTCTGCAAGACTGGAAACTGCCTCATTTGCAGCTGAGTGTGGTAGTTTCTCCCTGGGATGGAGCTGTGCTGCTGGGGGCAGGGGCAGAGGCAGGGACTGGCTGACCAGCTGGAGTCCAGAGCTGCTGGGTACCTGTACAGCTCTCTTCAGGTCTTCCAGGGCTTGTGCTCTGTGCCATTCACTCGTCCCCTTCACTGTCCCTCTGCAAGACTGGAAACTGCCTCATTTGCAGCTGAGTGTGGTAGTTTCTCCCTGGGATGGAGCTGTGCTGCTGGGGGCAGGGGCAGAGGCAGGGACTGGCTGACCAGGCTGAGCACCCCTGAGCTGTGACAGAGAAGCTGCCGTAGAGCCCACAGGCTTCAATGGAGAGTCATGTTGTCTGGACAGTGGATGAGCCCTCAAATCCTTTTTCATCATCTGACTTTCACCCACAACATTCTGGCTTGGGGAAGTCCCCCTTCTGCTGCACACAAGCCTCACAAATCCCACATGCACGGTGGTGTGGGTGCCTGGTGCTGGGCTGGTAGGCAGGATGCTCCTGCGGGAAATGTGAGGGGCTCCCAGTCCACCTGCCCAGGGTGAGCACCCACCCAGGCAAAGCCTTGACTTGTGCATGTCAGAAAACACCCCCAGCAGCACCCACTCGGTGAGCCACGCGAGGAGGATGGGTGAGCCTCACAGCAATCCTGCAGGCAGAGGGTAGAGCAGCAACACGCCAACACCTGGCACGGGGAGAACAGAAGGAACAGGACAGAGAAGCAGAAGCTGGAAGGAGAGCTCCCATATTTTTCCTGCCTTTATCCCCACATTTATGTCCTGATTTCTATAAGATTTTTTTTTTCTTTTCTACATTACAGATAAAACCTAGAAGTCTTCTCCATCCTTCCCACAGCTGCCAAATATTCCTCACATTCCAGGAATGGAATCCCTTCCACTTCCCTGCTTATCTCTCACTTTCAGCTCCCACCTGTGCCTCCCGACATCTCCCTCAGCCACTGCTCCTCTCAGCAGTCCTGTAACACCTTTTGTTAGCACTCTACAACGACACTCATCTGATGACAAGACTGGAAGAAGAAATCAATGCAGACTTCTCAATGCAGAGGTGCAATCTTGTGCTCAGGAAGCAAGCCCCATACAACAGATTGCCAGAAGCTGGGAACTTACCCTGGCAGTATGCTGCTCTTCCACTTGCTTCCCAAAACAAATGTCCATCTGCAGAAACCAGAGGTGATAATCCTGGGAAGTGTTTACATCTGGAATGCAAAAGCTGTGTTTACAATCCAAGCATAAGAAAGGCAATGATGAAAGGGTGTTTATTTTGGATGCTGGTGGAGAAGGAGGAGGATGCCGATGCCGTAGTTGTGTTCCCTTGCAGCACTGTGCAACCATCACGGGATGTGGAGAGGCCACCTCTGTTGGAAGCAGCTGGCATTTAAATTGGATTAAGCATTTCATGAACCTACACCCATAGTTACACTGGATTTAGTTTCCAAGCCACTCTTAGTCATCACAGGCTGCAATGTCCCTCCCAAAGGCCACTCCACAAACTGTGCACTGGAGCACACCATCATCTCCAGCTGGAGCACACCATCATCTCCAACACTTCTGCTCTCCTTGTGCAGCTTGTAAGCTGGATGGGAAAGCTTCTGCATGCCAGCCCCAAAAGCTCCTGACCAGCTAGGGGAGCCCAGAGCTGCATCCACTGAGAAGGACCCTTCCAACCCTCCCTTCGTGTACTCAGGGATGCAGTAAGTCAAGGAAGGCCTTAGACTTGGGGTCTGTCCATGTTACAGCCTAGCAGCTGTGCCTGGCCGTGGGGAGGAGTAACCAGGCTGGATGACACACAGGTCAGCAGCCGGCATAGTTTCAGACAAACATGGTTAGCATCTCATCAGCAAGCTGTGATTAAATCCTGGGCAACACAAAAAAAACCCCAAAAAACCCCCAAAAAACCACCAACAAACAAACAAACAAAAAACAACAGGCAGAACAGGCAGGGGAATTAACAAATATGAGCTCCAGCCTATGTCACTTGCCAAACTGTAGTTCGTTTCATGTCCTGACACGAGTTCAAACATGATAGCAGTTCCTAATACGACATAAGGCTTCAGAAAAGCCTTAAAACCAACACCTTGGGGACAGCAACTTCTGCTGTCTAAGAGGATGAGCTGATCAAATTACATAAGAGGAAGGGCGTGGCAGTTCTCAACTTTCATCTTTTGTGAACTTCTGCAATTTTTCCAGGAAGAGTGTTGGTCCCTTTGAGAAATGTCACCTTCTATAGATTCACACAGCAAAAGTGCTTACAGGAACTCTTAGGAAGTAACCATGGACCGCGTATGTCGTTCTCAGCCCAAGTCACCTAAACAGCCTTGCTCCTCCTTTTCTTTACCTCTGTGGCAAGGCCAATGCACAGGGCACGGTACCATTGTTCCAGCTCAATAAGACTCGTGAGCATGCCTGTAGCTTTATGCAGCTGCTTAGGCTGCAGTTCCATCACTGGTGAAGTGAACCTAAAGTCAGTGTCACACTGGTCCTCTCCTTTCCCTAGCACTGGCTGCACCTTCCAATCTCTCTGCCTTGCGTCGATGGTGGCGTTTATCTGACCCCCATAGCCGAGTGGAGCTCCAGACTCCAATCTGGCAGAAAACTAACTCCACAAGAAAAACTATTTTTTTTTGTTAGTTTAAACTACCATAAAGCCATGCCCAAAAGATCATACCTGATCTGAACCCTCCATAAGACAATTTCAAAAGGCAAGTTACTGTAAATTTAGGCTCCTAAATTTATCATTCTGCAATACGTTGGATACATTTCAGAACCATAGACAAATTTCAGAAAAACATGAGTAACTGGAGACCTTCTTCTCCAGAAAGTCTTTCTTTCCTGAAAAAAAGCAACTCTGTTTCTAGCAATTTCTTCTTTAAAGCATTTCCAGAACACAAAAAGCTTGCAAGATTATCAAAAAAAAAAAAAAAAAAAGGAAAAATAAAAAAGATAATTTTAGTTGAAGAAGCAAAAATCTTGAATAGTTTCTCATAGTCTTTTACTGGAATCCAATAAACACATTACCAAATTACACTGTATATTTTACTAGGCTAAGTTATCTTTGTGTGTATTAGAGACACAGCATGAAGCAAAACAACAAAAAAATACAAGCCTCCATTGTATAACTTGGTAGAGTTATAAAATATCTAATTGAATAAACTACATTTGACATGAACAAATGGCGACATTTCCATGTAATGTTGTCTTTTTGGCTTCCTGACAAAGAAAAGCTTAAGGAAACCATGATTTTTGTTTCCTAAGGGCAAGTTCTTAGTTTTTTTATAAACTCAGCAATCAATACTAAAGTATGAGCATAAGCACTTTTAATTTATGAACTGTATACTTTGAGTGAGTTTAATAGTTTAATCTTACGCATGTTTTTATAAGAGTGTTTATTTTTGTTGTACTGCATAGGGCTGCTTAATGGAAAATATTGCATTAAAGCATAAAAGCAGCCATGTATGTAGAAAACCAGAAAAGGAATAATTAAGACAGCAAAATTAATACTGTGCAGATTTCTTGTAAGCAGAAGAGCACCATTAACTTGAGGGAAAACAACTCCAAACAGGGAGCCTGCACCAGTGTCACCCCCATGCAGAAGACCAGAAGATGTGAAGAACCGATCTGTGGCTAGCACTTGGATGAACAGGCTTCTGCCTCCCTGGCAAGCACTTGCCACTCTTCTTTTTCCCTTAAAGAGAAGAGCCTAGTACTCGTTAGAATTTGGCTTAGGTGGAGTTTTGTACCCAATTCCCAACTCTGGCAAGGTGGCTGTCCAGCATGTCCCCTCCAAAGCATTGCCCCAGCACCTGTGTTTGTACTGACCAGTGGATCTGCTGGTTTGCATGAAGCTGGGAGTCAGCCAGGAGGGGTTACACGTGTTGGTTTAAGCTGACCTAAAAAGGGCTTACCAACAACAACACTTGTCTATAAAAATATCACTCCTATTCATCGCAGAGAATAAGGAGTGGACTTTTATGAGACTGGCTGCAGAGTGAATCACTGCTGTCCATTATTCACAGCTGAAATAGAAGGTGAGGTGCTGCTGGTGTGAGAAAGAGGATGGCTTTCCCCACCAGGCCCACATTCAGATCTGATAAGGATTTTCACGATGCGTATTTATCACTGCAAAACCCAGGCTCTTTCACTTTGTAATATTGATGTTAGGCGCAGATGGGCTGCTGGTTGCCATGCAGATGATAATCTTCCAGGGAGTTTCAGTTAATATTAAACGGGAAGTGGCTCGATTTGCATGTCTCGCTAGAAATGGCACAAGAACCATCTTGAGAATCAATATTGATAATACTCTGAATGTGAACCAAAAATGAACACACACAGCAGCAAGGAGCACACATCACACAGTGGCTCCGATAGCTGATAAAAGACGGCAATATCATCCAGCAGGAAAAAGCAGGAAATTTAAAAGAAAGCAAAAAATCAAATTTGGCCTATCCAACTTTGACAAAAAAATAACATCAGAGCCAATTCTTCATAACTGTATTCTAATTAAGACCATGCATTAATTAGCGGATTTCAGAATGTCTACATACAGCCACAGGCTTTACTTACCAGATCCCCGTACTGGTGCAGCTGAGCACCATGTGCAAGAAGAGTGCCGGTGAAGAGCAGGCAGGCCCAGGCCAGCCGAGCTGTCAGTTGTGTCCTAGGAGTGTCCAGGGGCCGGGAAGAGACCTCTCACTGCCCTTTGGCAAGGGAACACAAGGCTGAGGCCAGTCTACGCTTGCATTATTGGATGTCAGGCTTTTTGTTCTGGAATTTGGCCTGTGGAAACATAATGAGACAAAGGAGCAGGTGAGGAGGTTTGTTTTGTAATTCTGACTCTCAGACCACATCACACATGGCAAAGAAAAGCGATATTTGCTTGCCCACCTGCTTCCAGCTAGGATGAAGTGCTCATGACCGCATGTGGGATCAAATGGCTCACATGGCTCTTACCTTTCCCAAAGGAGTCTGGCTTCTCAACCTGGGTATGCAGTCAATAATTCATGGAGAATCATATCATCTGAAGAACAATTTCTGCACCAGCCAAACCAACCTCTCTGATAGCTTACTGTTTTCTCTGAGCAGCAGCTTTCTTAATTCTATTTATGGAGGAAATAGAAGTTTTTCAGCAAAGGCTATGCACAGTGTTTTTCTTAGCTCATTTTATATTAGCAGTAGCCTGACTTCTGCCAAGCATTCAGCTAAAATAGATTTAATCAACTCATCAAAACAGAGTATCATTTGAACCAAGGCATGGCGTTGAAGACCAGGCAAGTGTACAGTCCCAGACACGCTCTGAAGGCTAGTCTCATCATGCAAGAAGGACTCTAATTTATTTAAACATGAAAGCGTGTACACATGCACAAGAAAATAAAAAAAAAATTACTGTTCTAAAAAAAAAACCAAAAAACTAAAGCAAGCAAACCCCACAGCAGACAGAACTAGGGAAGACATCCCATGGCTGGTTTGGAATTTGAACCAAGGGAAGGACATCCTCCCCTTTGTGTGCACCCCACTGGAGCCCATGTTATGTCCTAAATGTGTCAGTGAGGGACAGCATTGGGAGTTTGGGTACAGGTGATGGATTGAACATGTTCAAAAATACCAAATAACTGCTGATGCTGGGGCAAATTACGATTTGGGGCTAGTGGTAAGCCACAGCGATTCCACTGACCTAGATGCAGCTTCTCTCCTCCGTCTCAGGCTGGAATCAGCCAGCCCACTCATTTCCTGATGAGCAGGGCAGCATCTTCATCACCCACACATAAACAGAGGAGAGGACGTCAGAAACTAACCTGGAATGTAGAAACAATTTGTGCATCACTTAGTAGAATGAAGGAAAACAGTACATGAGTAATTGGAGTCCTCAAGGAAGGGAAAACAGAGAACAACACTGGCAAGGCTTAAGTGAAATACAAATGAGAGTGCTTGTGTGTTCCCTCAGCCGCAGTCTCAGCTCTCCAGCCTGCTTACACAGGCTTGCCCCCTGGTATGGAAGCAACTTTGCTGCAGTGAGAGGAGAAAAATAGGCTCAGCTCAATATCTCATTATTTAGTCACCGAGAAATCCACTTAATTTTTAATTTTTTTTTAATAGTTTGCTATTTCAGTGGACCCAGATAATTTTTTCAAAATGATAATCACAGGTTTACCTTCTCTAATAACAGTGAAGTGATTATGGATGCGAATTGTCACAGTATAGTTGTTGCCACGGAAATACACTGCAACATTATAAGCACAAAAATAAAGACGCTGCTGCAAAGGAAGATGCGGCAGCCACAGCTTTGAGGAAGTGCTTTTTTGGTAATAAATGATGAACCAATCCTTCCAAACCTGAACTATGGGGGGTAATACAGCAGCCCCGTTTTGCATTTCTATAGAACTGTGCATAATGTCTCAAATCCCTTCAGAAACAGAGAGTGCCTCATACTTGATGGCTTGAGGTTAACAGTAGTTTTATCACACCACGAACTCAAGTGGGACCTTCTGAAGAGTCTTTGCATTACAGCCTCAGATGATGAAATACAATCCCAGGAGGACACAGTTGCTTAAAAAAAAAAAAAAAAATTCTTTCATAGCAATAATATGCATGCATGAGCACAACTGAAATACCTTATAGCAGACCCATCCTTTCACAAACTCCCCTTAGGCAGCAGGATTTATCCACTGGCCATGTCCTTTGAGCCTGTAGCCATGTGAAGCCACAGAAAGCTATATGGGGGACAAAGTCTGATGTGATCTAGGGACCCATTTTAAAGGGAGAAAAGAAATCAGTGTGGCTTAGTTGTTCTTGCATGGTCAAGGCAAAAACCACATGGTCAAAAAAACCTCACTTGCAATCAATTAAATGCAGCTTTTGAGAACAGCCAGCCCATCTGGCTGGTATGCACCCCAGCCCCACGCATGCCGGGCCGCCCCACTGGGGATGCTGCATGCAGAGGCTGCAGCCATCGGGGAGCACGCACCAGGGAGAGATTGCTGTGGTACACAGGTTGGAGGCATGGGTACTGCATAAGGAAGGAAAACAGTATTAACTACAGAGGAGCCCGACAGCCATTCGTGCTGGTTTCCATCTTGTGAAGTCCAGCTCCAGGGCATGGGGGAGCAAGGAGCTGTGGGTGCAGCTACTGTCCTGTGCTACGTGTTCACCATGAGAAAGAGGTGCCTGGCCTTCCAAAGAGCATGGCTGTGCCAGGGAGGGGACGTGGGGACAGTGGAGAAGGAGAGAACATAAGCCCACCACTCTCACCACAAACACGTTCCTTCAATTAACAGAGAAGAGACACAAATGAGGTTGCAATAAAGCTCCCCAGTTTTTTATTTCCTAATCTGCTTTTCGAGCCTCTCCAGAAGAATCAGAGGATCAGGCTTGCAGTGGCTCTGGTGCACATCCCTGCCTTGCTTGGTCCTAACCCACCCTTGCCACCTGGGACTCTGCCTTGGTTGGGCAAGGCTGCAAGTCATCAGCCCTGGCAGCTGCCTGTGCCCTACCTGCGCGGGCACTGGGCTGCCGGCCAGCACTGCCAACCGACTGCCGCCCGCAGAAAACAGCCTTCTGGAAGGGGCACAGGGGGACAGAGCCAGCGGGCTGGGCTGAGCACGTCGGTGGTCACTGAGCATCAGGAAAGGGACATCCAGAGGACAGAGCGGCAGCTGTGGGCATCACCATGGCCCACCCTCCGTCTGCTCCACGGGCACGCACATACAAACTTTGCTTTTGTAATCTCAGGCCAACTCATGTCACAAACAGTCAATTAGCTTTTAAAAAGTTAAATAAACAAACAGAGCAGGAGATTATAACTGATTAACTGAAGGGCAGGAAACATGAGAAGCTGGTTTGCTAGAAAGAAAAGCTCTTGTGCTGACATCTCCAGTAATTAGCAGCAACAAGACCTACAGAAATTTATGAAGGAAAAAAAAATATTGCACCCTTCCTGTTTAAATGTTCTCTTTTCACGTGTTTTGCTTGGAAGACTAGCTTAAAATACAAACACAGACTAGGTCTCAAGTACAGAATAGATTCATGCTCTGCAGAAGTCATATACTTGGGTTGCAAATCAAATTAACATGGACCAATGCAAGCCTCTTTTTTTTTCTTTCCCCAAAAATTGTGTATTTTGCTAACAACTATCAGATTGACAGCTTGATAATGTCCTCCAAGCACCTGGAAAGCGAGCTGGTTACTGCTGGCAAATGCTTCAGGTCCTGTTTGGCGCACAATTGTAGACTGAAGCCGCTAGAGAGTAAAAGGAAGACTTCCTTCCCCGTTACTGAATAGTGTGATTCGGTAATAATTTAGCAATTTCAGCTCAACAACGGCTTATGCGACCTGTTTATCAGTCTGCAGCGGAGCTGCTGTTGATTGTGCAGAAGCCTACCTGGTTTCATTATACCAGTTCAGAAGTATTCCCCACCTGGCTCCCGGAGCAGCGCAGAGTCTCCCTGATTCCTGTAATGAGATCCCCAGGCAGAGCTGAAAGTCTGACCTAGATTTCAATAGCTCTCCAAGCTGTGTTTATGCATCTTCAGCATGGCTGTGTTTACTCTTTTAAATTGCAGTTAAACTGCAAATTAAAGAGAACCCTGGGTCTTTTTTTTTCAGTTTAAGTGCATTCATCTCTGCTTCACTCTCCTGGCTTTGTCTTTCTTTCTCTTTGTTGGATATTTCAGAAGGAAACTTGAATCAAAATTAAAACTTGCTCAAATAGATAGCAAGCCTTAGCGTACGCTCGGAAAAAACAGCACTAGCAGACCAGCAGTAGAAGGAGGTGGCTGGTCTGATCCTGGATGAACACATAGAGCTTGTTAGTGTCACGTTATGATTCTGCATCATGGTGTGGGAAGGTCCCAGGTGCAAGCACAGCTCCAGGATGCAGGTCTCTGCACATGGTTAAGGACAGTGCTTAAGCTCCAATGCAAGGTGAAGGAGAGGAATATTATTCCATTTCCCTTCCAGAAAATCCATAAAATTGCAAAAAAACCCCAAAGTGAATCTGCATACCAATACAAAGTAACACAGAGAGCCAGGGGTGGCTGTCAGAAGCTGCTTGGCCTGGCCAGGTGAGGTCCAATCACCCAAGTGATACCTCTGCACGAGAGAAGGGCTGGACACCCAGCAGTGCTCCTGGTGGCACTTCCCAAAATCCTCATCAGCAGCCAGGCTCTTCCCCAACTGAGATGAGTGGCAGCAGGATTAGGCTACTGCAAAGGATTTCTGAAAAACCCTCAAAGACAGAGCAGCCCTCCTTTCCCTTCAATCATGGATTTGGGGAAGAAAAATCACAAAGCTGGACCGCTTTCCATTAGAGCACGTGGTTGCTGTTCCTCTGTGCTCTCATCCTCCCCACCGAGGCTGGTGAGGTTGTTAACACCCACTGATGTCCGGTGGGAAATGAGCAGTGCAGGGGCTTCCCGAATTTCCTTTGCTAGCTTAGCACTACTGGAAAGCCTGGAGCCCTTTCTCCAGGCTACAGCCGTGGGCACAGGAGGTGGCATTTGGCTCCTTGAGCAGTGATCTTGTATTTGTTGAAAAACCTGGCTGGGGCCACTCCAGAGCGGGGCGGGTGCAGGTAGAGGCACATGGTCTTTGGAGCCTGCTGAAGCCTTGTTCACATTAAAAAGCAAATGGGTGGGTGACAATTAAAGTGTTGCATATTTTTGCCTAAAAATAGCTCTCCCACAATCTCACCCCATTTATTTCAGCACAGCACTGAACTGCCATTAATTTACACTTACTGGAAAAGAGAAGGAATTATGACATTCTACTTCTTTACACAAATATTTTCTATGTGTCCGACATTGTGGGCTTCCTTTGCAGCCCAGCCCAGAAGCCGCAGTGAAGGCTGATGGTACTTGCAATAGTAGAAATACATTTTCAAAGCCATTTTTAGAAATACCTGTCAGCATTTGTGTACCTACAGAGCTGCGAAGGTCCGGGTGCCCCCAGAAGAGCTGTCACCCAGCGGGAGCTTCCCAGCAGCCAGCCCTGCGGTGAC
>NW_010113296.1:39794-40830 GCF_000699245.1 Pterocles gutturalis | reverse complement strand
CCCCTGCGGTACCAAGGGCTGGAGCCACAGGTCCCCGCTGCCGGTGGAGGTGGGAGCTGGGGAGGAGCTCTGCCCTTCCCAGCCCATCAGTTTGCACTCTCATTAATCTTGCTGAGAAAAAAAAACCCCAAAAAACAACAGGGCTGAGCGGTGGAAAAGGGTGACAGAATCTCTTTCTGTGCTCGGGGTCGGGCCTGAAGAGCTTTTAAGGCTGAAAAGGGAACACAGCTCAGCTTTGAACACATGGGAAGCTGGAGATAAAGTCTGAACAGCCTTCTTTAAATCAAGAACTTCCTTTTCACCTCTGTTTTTGCTTTGTGTCAGGTGCCACAGCCCTTGCTCCTCGTCTGCTCTTTGTGCACACCAATGGAGACCCCGTGGAGCTGAATTCTGTCCCATCCTGCTTCCAGTGCCTTAAGGAGCCATGCCTGTGCCCAGGGACTAATGCTAGAATAAAGCCCTGCTCTGTGAGATGGGAAGTGAGAGAAATCAATGTTCAGGTGAGCAGGAGGTCCCGCTCCCACCCCTGCTGTGGCTGCGCCCTCCCCAGCAGCCCCATACTGGGGATCTGGCCAGCACACGGCTGCTCTGCAGGTCAGACCCCTCTCTCATCTGGCCGACAGCTACCCCACTGCAAAATGCTTCAGAGTGACACTGGCAGGGATGGAGAGCGAGGCTGGCAGGGATGGAGAGCGAGGGGAGCCAGCCCCCCCCCTCCTGTCACAACGCACAGCTCTGCCAGACTGAGCCAATCCCTAAAGCACTCCCCACTGCATGAAATGCTGTGAGCCTGCTGTGAAGCCACCTCCTTGTGGCCTTGTGGGCACGGCACCCCATGCCCAATAAAATGTCCACCAGGCAGGCCAATACCTGTCCAAAAGAAGACTAGCAAAGTTTTGCCCAGGAAGGGACATTAGCTTTGCTTTCAACTGTTCACTGAGAAAAGTTTGGACTCTGGTCCCCACAACGCAGTGGGTATGACATTTCTGTGGTTCTGCAGAGGCTTGTGAAAGCCAGGAACCGCCTGGGACAGCAC
>NW_010113296.1:22836-39750 GCF_000699245.1 Pterocles gutturalis | reverse complement strand
CCCTACAGATACATTAATGAAACCACCTCTATTCAAAGCCCATTTCTGGCCCTGCTTGTGCAGCCTGAACAGTGTCCTGCTGTTTTCCGTAGGGGCTTTTGATAACCCTTTTGCAGGATGAAGTCCCCGTCTCTCAAGCATTTGCATCAGCAGCCTTTTCTGTTCATTGTTAATCTCCAAAACATGACTGTAAAAGGATATGGTTGGTTAAATGAGAAAATCAAGTTTTTTCAAGCCACCCTGCTGGCACTGTCATGCTCTGTTGCAATGGCCATGACTGTGTACGTTACAGTGCCCATTAAATCCCCCTGTTTGGGCTTATCTCCACTGGTGTGACTTGCCAGCCCACCCAGCCTCTCTCAGCTCCAGTCCGTTCCTCTGCTCCTCCATATGGCACAAACCAGGGCTGTGATGCTGATTAGAAATTAGAGCTCTAAATTTTATCTTGTTCGATTTATGTCTTCAAAGGTCTCTGAAAAATGTGAATCTGTATTTTGGGGAAAAAAATAAAGTACATTTTTGAAACAGCTCCTGTTTAAGCACATGCAACAAAAGGCAAGGAAACAGAGGGCCAGACTGACCAGGGAGGTATGGAAACCCTTGTTCTCTCCTTTGGTGAGTGGCTCGTGGCTGGGGCAGTTGCTGGTGGTGCAGAGGGCAGTGCTCCAGGTTTGGCCCTGACTGATGACCATGGGCATGGTCCAAGTGAAGCACCAAGCTGTCAGCAGGGAACCTAAGCAGCTGTGGCAGGAGTGGTGTTTCCTCAGGTGGTTAGAGAGTGGAGCGAAAAGATGCTGAGAGGAAACACTGGGAGATGCCTGAGCAGCGGGATGATCCCGCCTGGCTGTGTGGCTGCAGCAAGGGGAGAGGCTGGAGGGTCTCCTGCTCTTTGAGGCTGCTGTGGCTCCTTGGGGAACACGAGTGCATCGTGGGCTTTCTTATTGCCTGCATTCTGTGATGTGTCCCTGGGAAGATAAGTGACCTGTATCAATACAGATTAATACAGTCAGAAAGATTTGGCTCCTTAAATCTGTAGCTTTTAGAAGAGGTGGCTGCTGCGGGACCCCACTGCCTCTAAAGAAGGGGGACTGGGATGCAGGGAAGAAAAGGCCACTCCCTGTCCATATGTTCCCATGACACACACAGTGCCTTTTATTTATTTATTTCGGAACAGCACTGGAGAAGCACGAGACCAGTAATGGACCATAAGAGCTAGAACTGCTGACCAGGGCGTGGCTGTATCTGGTTAAAACACAGATACGTGCACAGCGTTAGCAAGGCATGCTAATGGGGAGCAGCACGCAGCACTGATGAGCTCCCCATGAGGGGCTTTCTCACACCTCACCACCTCTTCTGGGGGAGATCTCCACTCTGGGGACCTGCCCTTGGCCGGGAGCCACTGCTGGCCATCAGTGGCCGGTCCCCATCCCGGCAGGGCTGTGCGCCCTCACCAGCAAATCCATTGGAGGGGAGCTCAGCCTTCAAATCAAAGATGCCTGGGGAAAGGAACATGAATAAACAACAAACTACCAACTGGCAGCATTTGCAGATGCCCTAAAGGTGATACGGGATCTTTTATGTTCTTCTAAATTAGATTCACAGAAATTCATTTGGTGGTGCCAATACTGCAGGCCCAGGAGCACTAAATCATCCTTTATGGGTGTGTAAATACGCGTTTCATTCTCTGTCACATTTAGTATCAGCAATGATTTCACACACAGCTGTAGATCAGCTCCCTTCTGATCACAATCTGCCACCCTTTTCTAGCCATTCAAATTTATAACAACACTAATAGCTCAAAAATAATAGTGTTTACTGTGTGCTGGATTTCAATAAATTAGGAGGAAGCAACAGTTCCTAACAAAGACTGCAGAAAGCAACAAAGCTGGACTTAATGTAAGCTTTTTCACCCCGATTAACACATCCTTGTCTATTGGCAGAAAGTTTCCATTGCAGCTGTGAGAAAATAATTCCATGGATTATGTCACATCGATTCAAAGTGAAATTCAAAGCCAAAGAGAAAGCAGGAAAGCGTTCCCTATGTTCTTACAGAAAATATCACTGCTTCAATTAGGTGCTACAGATGCTTGGAGTAAACATATTTTCCACTGGTTTTCTTAGAACCATACTCACTTAAGTCTCTAATATTCTTCTGCATGTTCGTTTTTCATCCCAGTTTAATGCCACGCCTCTGGATATTAGTGGTTAAGGAGATACTGCCAAGCAATGCAAGCCAAGAAAAGCTGGGATAAGAAGGGAAAATACAGCCTTTATATAGTAAATAAACTTTTCAGCCTTAATGTTATGGCTGCTGTCAGCATAACTCAGTGGGGAAAAAAATAACCCAGTGCTAGTTGTACCTTTCATTTTTTGGACCGTGTGAATGTCCAGTTGTCCAGTTTTCAGTCTGCTCCCAATCCAATGGAAACAATGCACACAACTGAGCATTCCAGCCTCTAATAAATCTCATCTTTGTGTGGAATCACTGGGATTCAGAGTGAAAACAAAACTAGATAAGACTTTTCGATATTTGAGTAAATACTGACTTTCTTCTGCAGTGAAAACTTGAGTTCTAGGGAATCTAAACTGTTGATATAACAAGCATATAGCAGTAAGGTCAGAATGGAGATTTCAAGCATCTATAAGCAGTATATGTGAACTGCACACAAACAGATGTATATTACAATCTATATATTGTACTGTATACAATACCTGTATGGGTATCTTCAAAACAATAATAAAAGCTAGCAACCCTGTTGCTGGAAAAAAGCTGGGAGCATCCCAAATACTAATACTGCAGAAGGTAAAAATCTCCTCACCTACAAAAATCCTTCTGAGGAGCACTGATGGCCAGGGCAGCCCAAAGGTGAGAATGACAATGGAGACTCACCTTCCTCCCTGGCTGCAGCTTCACCTTCCCACGACACCTGCGATGGGAAGCTGGAACTGCAGCTGTCCCACTCGCTGCTAAGGAGGATCCAGCTTCTTAGTCCTTGTAGCTCTCATCTGGGTCCTACTGGAGCCAAGTTCCCCTGAACGTGCTGCGCTGTTCTCCATGTACAGCAACAGAAAATTTTCACCCTGAGTTACTGTCGTGTATATCCTTCCCTTGCAAAAACACGGGCAGGGGAGAAAGAGAGGAAATCACCAAGTTTATAGGTGTTATAAACACAGCTTATTTTAGAGCTAAAAAATCCTGACAGATGGTACCCAACATCTGGGAGAATGTTAATGCCCAGATATAAAATTTGTTTTCTTTATGTCTCTTCATTGGGACTCTATTTGGTTAGTTTGTTGTGATAAGATCTATCTCCTAGGCTTGTCTCTTAAATTTAAATCTCAAAGCAAAGTTTATAAACATTACAATCTTTCAGTTATTACTGTAGCGCAGGGCTGAATTCAGATCAGTGATGGTATGCATAAATATGTCACGTAGAAGTATATCTGCAACACTTTCCCAAAAAAACCTCTAAGATTTTTTTTTTTAAAGAGATGGCTGAGAAAGAATAAAGAATGTATTATATTAGCATATCCCATGAAAACAAATGGTTTGACCTTGTAGGAATAAACGCAGGAACAGCTCCATTAATCACATGAAAACCCCAAAATTATAAAGTTTCACTGTTTTGGGGGCAGGAACCATCTCTCTTTATTCCTCTTTGACATCAGCAGGGAGCACAAACCATGGCAAGCACTCCTAACCATGCGTTACAGCCATTCCTGACACAGAGGCTCTGCCCACAGGCCCAGGGGAGCGGCACAGGAAGGCTGAGGAATTGGGGGTCCCTGAGCCTCCCCAGCTTCCCACCAGCCAGCTGCAGGCGCTCCTGGGGAGCAGACCCAAGGGCGACGCTGGGATCCCGCTGGGGAAGCTTTGCCCACCCCAGTGCGTCAGGGCTCACTTCCCGTCCATACCTTGCCGTTTCCTGTCATTAGCTCAGTTTTCGGAGTAGGTGGGGGAATCTGTGCTTCCCTCTTCTGACCACTGCCATGACTCCCCTCCAGCCCCCCAGGGATGCTGTGCAGATTTTGCTTTTCATCAACCATGCAGGAAAACCACAGGTCCTCGCAGTTTAGGATAGCAGGTCAAGTCTGTTCCCAGATGAAATACTGCAGGAAAACAACAATCAAAAGAAGGATAGCTTCTTCCAAGCCCCAGCGCTGCACCGAGAGCCCTCCGTGCCAGCTTTCCAGGGGCTGAGGGAAGCGAGCAGCTCTATTTAGCTCGCTAAATTAACAGCCGTGGTAGCAAGGGCCATCTACAACAGCTGTACACCTGAAAAGCCAAGAAAATATTCCCATCAGAGACATGGGAGTAACAGACCTGAAGACGCATGTCTTTTAAAGGCTGGATCTCTCCTTAACATCTCTCTTCTTCTACCATAAACACAGGTGAGAGCAGACAGGCGAGCAGAGGATGCTGGTAAACACAACCTGCTGCAGAGCCTGTGGATGCCCCAGCTGTTACCTGAAATGTAGATGGAATGGGAATATTTTCTTCAAACCAAATAAAATCTAATAATAACAGTTTGTTTCCACAGCCCAAGCCCCTTTGCAGTGCATTAGCAGTTATTGCTCCAACCTCCCACCTCCCTCATCACTACATCCAGCTCCCAAGATCGCTGTGGAGAGATGGCATCATTCCTGCACACGGGCTGCCTGAGGTGGTGCTCACCTTGGAGGGGCTGCAGGTTTCTTCCCTTCCTGTATGGATCATGGTGTGCCTCATGAGCCCTTCCCCCCTGTCCCAGCCTGGCTGCTGAGGGGGCTCACCCACCTCACCCCACCAGCTCCTGGGAGTCTTGAGCTGCAGCTTTTGGATTTGGATGCCAAGGGCTAGTCACACACAGAATGAATAAAGGGGCTGACACTCATTCCAAATCAAGTTGCCACAATGTATTTCTGATTTCAAACACCTGAGTTTGAAAGGGTTAGTTTACCAAGTTATTATTTCCTTATTCTACTGATAATATTTACCAGTTCATTAAATAGTACATTAGCACACTGAAGGGAGGAGCATACACCCCCCCCCAAAAAAAAAAAAACCCAAAAAACAAAAAAAAAAAAACCAAAAACCCAGACCAACCCCCAAAAGCAAAGATAATGATTGAACTTGCATAAAATGCTGTCAGGTTAGCTGGAGTAGGGACTCTGCCATTAGAGCCCTGGCTCCATTCTCAGCATCTCGGTGAAAGGGGAGTGCAGAACTACTCAAAGCTGGGCACAGCATCCAACAGCCTTTACCTGCTTGTAAGCCACCTTTCTGGCATCTTACAAGACTAGGTTCAGAGAGAGGACATCCTTCTATTAACCAGTGGCACCTTGGATCAGGGGCATCTTTCCCTGTTCCAAATTCCTCAAGTTAAGGAAAAACAAACTCTGCAGAAGGGCATATCTTTTACAAGTGCTCTATGAAGTAATACTGGAAAAAAAAAATTATAGACTCATTCTCGGGCCCCACCCCTACTTCAGTTAATCACGAAAAATTATGTTTCTGCCCTTGTGTTACTGGGCAGACATTTCCTTCCCGTCACCTTGTAACAGGGTGGTTCTCTCCCCACAGTGGCGTCTGTCTTGCTTGTCATCAGCTCAGAAACTTTGCTGGGGATTCCCAGCATCAGGTCCTGCTGACCCCACCAGCCAGGTCTGGTGGAGAAATCCACAGCCACCCGGCATCATAGGTCGATGCTCTCTCAGGGGTGTTGCTGTTCCAGAGGATGATGCAAGCTGCAATAAGCTAAATGAGATTTTTTACCTTCCATCCCCAGCATGGGACATTTCTCTCCAGTGAGGTCAGGTGTTCTCCAGACACTTTCTGTAACCTTTGGCCAACTAAGTAGTTACATGTGAGAAGAGAGAGATGCACTCAAATTCACTTTTGCAAACATTAGCATGGTCTGCAAGAAATGCATTGCTTGATGAGATAAAATGAGACTGTTATAATAGCAAAAACATGTTTTCTTTGGCCTACATGCAACCCAGAGCTTTCCAGGTGCTCAAGCTTAAACTAGTTGTATAGAGGTAGAGAGGCATTAACTATCTAACAGCCACAAAAGGAGGCCTGAGGAAACGACTCCTCCTTCCTCCCATTCAGCGTGCAGGTACAGCCAACCCTGGCTCTTGGATCTGCAAGCCTCAGGTTTATTTTTTCCTGCACTTCTTTCCTGCTAAAGACCTCCTTGGTGTACAAAGCCTCAGAGTTTATCTGTGCTCTCCTAGCAGGAGTCCAGCTTTGCGTGAGTCCAGTTTAAAGCCAGCTGCTCAGGCCCCGCAGACGGACACTTGCCCTTGGAGGTGCAGCTGGAGCCCCCCAAACCTGACACCTGCGGCTTCGTGTTTCAGTTCTCTAGCTGGTTATCGGGAGCGGTGTGTGGGGTAGAACCGCTCATTTCTCAACACCAGGTCAATGCAGCCTGCCAGGGAGCCAGGAAGATGCCACGGGGACTCGCTTACCAACAGCCTTGCCCAGCTGCAGCACTGTCCCCAGACAGGGAGACAACCTCCCTCCCTGCTGCGCTGCCACACACCCAGAACCCGGGGCCATGGGCTGGGCATCCAAGCCAGCCCTCTGGCCCTGCTGACTAGAAATATGAGCAATTGATCTCCTGCCTAAACTTACAGCAAATGCTCCCTGTTGAGGCAAACAACCTGCTCCAAGGGATTACCCGGAGAAGTTGACAGCTACAATGATTTCCAGGACCTGGTGACAGTGCACACTGTTCCCAGCCCAGATGACTCAGGGGATTCATCCTGTCATGGTGTTTTGTTCTCAGCCTTGGACAGAGCCCTCAGACATACCTTTTGCCTTAGAGCTTGTGCCACGCAGCATCCTGGCTTTACATCTGGCACGGGACAGGCACTGCCAGGAGGGGCGGGGGGGTTATTTCTTACTGCCTGGCAGAGTGGGAAGCCAAGAAGCAGTGGCTGTCTCACCACAAGGAAACGTGATTAGCAGCTTTACCCCACATGGCAGGCTCAGTTAATGCCCCCCCCCCCCCCACCCACCCCCCCCCCCCCCACACCAACCTGGCCCTTCTGCTTTCCTGTGCTACATATGCCCCCCTGCCATCTATGTCCCTTCTCTAGCTCCTGTCTCCCTGCTGCGACTGTGAGCTCTCAGACCGAGGAGCTGCCCCATATTCATGAGACACCCCCCATCAGAGATCCTGTCCCAGCTGAGCAATCAATAGACACAGTAAGCTGGTATTGGCCTCTGCCAGGCTTTTGCCATCTCCACCATCAGCCTCATGGTGGGTGTTTCCCAACTATCACATTTAATTTTGGCTGCATATTTTCACAACAGTTTGTACAAGTTGGGACTACTTTAACTCAGTTAATTAAAAAAAAAAATAAATGAAAAAACCCAATTGATCAAAAATTATCCAGATGAATCTTTTCTGATGCTCATTTTTTAGGCTGTGTTGAGCAATATTTTCTCCACACTTAACTAGGGTGGATGCAATGTAGATTTGAAAAGGAGCCCTTACATCAAGCTAAGACATACTGCAAAAGACAGGCTTTGCGAAAGAAAGCAGCTAAAGTAGGGCAAAATAAAACAGGCAAAAGGGACACATGTTCCTCATCTATTGCATAACTTGAAAAGACGCTCTCAGTGAAGTTAGGTCTAAAAGCTGTCTGCAACTGGTCTTCCTAAGGAATTATCAAGAGAAATCAGTAGGGCTTCATCTTTGGGTTAATCCTCTCTACAGAAACTTACTTTATTTGCCATGCAAAAGGGTATTTGTATTCAGCACTTCATTTCTATCCAAACCTCCAAGTGGGGCATGAGTGGGGTAATGCCAAGAGCCTTCTGTTTGCCCACTGGATTACGTCTGGTTTATCTGTTATGATCCAGGTGTATGATTCCTACTAAGGCAAAATAATCCATCTTTATGCTGTTACACAGCTCCTCCAACCCATAGGAAACATCTTCCACAGTTGCTTTGGAATACTTTAGCACTGCAAAGCCCAGAGTGAATCCTCACAGCACTCACAGCCAAGAGAAAAGTAGCTGAGAAGAACTAAAGGAAAATTATGAATGATACTTTCAGCACTGGGCAGAACAGCTCAGTCTTTACCTACTGCCCGGCAGCAGCTCTGTGATGTGCAGCACAAGGTGGGATGCCAGCACTTGATCCCACACCTTTCCAATCAAGACAGTGATGTCCTGGTTCCTACACTTTTCCAACCCAAAGTTTATCACCTGCTTCTCACTCCCCCCATGCCCCTTCTCCCTACTCACACAACCCCACGATGCTGGGGAGATGCTTTAGGGACTGCAGCCAGCTGAGAGTCCCAGCAAGCCCATGTTCATGGGGGTATGCCCACAGATGCTGATTACATTCAGCTTATTGCTGTCCTGCTCTTCAAGGTGGGAACGCTCTGCACAAGGAGAAGTCAGAGCTGTTGCTGTTGTCCTCAGCCAGTGTATCGAACTGCTGTACTTTCAAGTGCATTTATTCGTTCTTTGTTTACAACAGCAGTGCTTTCTTTAAGACAGAGCTGATGACAGAAGAGGAACAATCCGCCCTGGCCATTTCTATTGCAGTCTTTCCAAAGTATTTTGGCTCAGCCTTCAACTGTCCCTAGGGCCACAGTGTATCTGTACCATCACGCCTGACTTACCAGACCTTAAGGTGGGCCACGGGTGACAGTACAAGAATTGCTGTTTTCTCCCATTTGAAACTCCATTTGGCTTTGTCCTAAACTGAAACACAAAAGGTCATGTTTTTGCAACCTCCCGTAACGTGTGGGAGTTCGGAGCATTCTTGGCTCAAATATTTCTTGTGGGGAGTCAACCACATGAGTCTGCTCTGATGAGCGGCTGTGAAACTGGGTTCAGAGGCCCCACGGTCCTTCCTGCAAGTGTGTGATGAACTCCTGACAGAGCACCTACCCCACAGCGAGTTACAGTCACGGGACAGCGTTAAGCTACTGTGGTTTAGCCAGAACGCTGGCACACAGCCACTGTTGTAAAAGCAGACAAGTATCAACATTTCATCAACATTTCCCACAGGAAATGTCTCCTCCTGATTTCCTTGACGAAGAATTGAATTCCCCTGCTCCCTTAAATCGTGTTGGATTTTTCTTTTTCTAAAAAAAGAAACTACCTGTTATTGAAACTGCGTATTTCTCTTAGGAAATAGTGAAGGTAACCTCCCAACCAGCTCAGCTTAAGCAATCTTCTGCACAGCATCTGCCGCCAAGAGACACAGGCTTTCCATTCAGGAGGTGTCTTCCCAGCCTGGTACCCTACGCGTTATTATCATCAGAGCTTCAACTGAGAAAAACATGGAAAACCTGTTATACAAACACATGAGTATTTCGCTAGAGCCAGGGAAGGTTCATGACCACACTCAGAACCTATGAAAGATACAGAAGTTTCTCAGAATTTGTGATAAAACTTGTTAAACAAACAAACAAAAAACCTCGACCTAACTGAGTTTTGCTGCTTTTTCAGTTCAATCACAAGAGACCAGATGTTTTCAGGCTGCTAGATAGAAAGTTCAACAGCAAGTTCAGTTCAGTGTCAGCTATTAGTCTGGAATACAGCCGTGAGGACGTAAGTGTTATGTACAAGATTATCTCATTTTTCTAGATTAGGTGATGACTTGAACACAAATACCTGCCACAGTTACAAGTAAAACTTTTGGAAGGATGGAAGGCAAAGGGAAGGAGATATGGTGCTTATTCAGACAGCACAGATGGCCCTTCTAATAAATTAACAGACTTGCAAGAAAGATGTAATTAAAAGGCTGTTTATACAACAGCAGTTTAGGAAAGTTGTAAGCAGGAAAAAACTTGAACATTTGACAGGTATGATGATGACTTCCAGAGATCAGTGACGGATGCTGAGTCATGGACATTTTAGCCAAAAAAAGGTTTGTTACTGATAACTGCTCTGGGAAGCCAGGGCCTATATACATCTGCAAATCTATTTTGTTCTGCTACAGCTCTTGTCATGCCAAGTGAGCTGACAGGTAATTGCCAAACCTGTAACCACCCAGAACACCACACTTATTTTCAAGGAGAAGATTATTTTAGAAGTAAAAAAGGAGAACACAGTAAGTATCTCCTTTGGAGCAGGCTGCAGCAATCACAGAAATCCTGGAAGTGGAGCCAAGAATGAGAGGTATATGAGAGCATAACACAGCAGAAACCAAAGCCCTCCCAGATTACAGCCTATTCTTACCAGTCATGCGTGGTGAGAGCTGTGCTAGCTTGACTGTAGCACATGGGCCCTGCGCAGCCCAACTCTCTAGGACATTTCCTCAACCTACCCCTGAAAATGGAGTGTGCAGAACATTGGTTTTGCAATGTGTTAGTTCTACTTACTAAAAAACTTTCCATAACACATACAGATACCATCTCCTGTCATGGCCTAAAAAACACTTTAAATGACAGTTTCCTCAAAAATCAAACAAAAATTTATATTGAGCTGAAAGATGATGACAGACTTTGGTGGGATTAAGCAATTTCTCTCAGCATTTTTGTGGGTTTAACTAAACCCAGAGATTACAAGCAGAAAGGAAAGAACCACCCCCAGATTTTCCATTTTCAAAAAAAAAAAAAAGTGAAGAAACATTCTGAAAGAACTATAGAAGGTAAACAGGCTAGTTAGACATGACGTGCTGTAGCCTTGACCTCCCACCAACAACTCCCTGTTATTCACATTCACATAAATCACTGATATGGTTTTCTTCTCACCCAGCAGCTCCAGTTGTTTCTAAATGTTTCTGCTTTACAAGCCTGTAAAGGGAGAGCATGCTCAGGGAGGAAAGCAAAGCATAATAAAAAAAAAAATAAAAACAAACAAACAAAAAAACCCAGTAAAACCTTTGGCTCTGTGAGCACCAAGAAACTGACCAAAACAGCAGCATGTCTTCAACAAGTTGCTTCCAACAGCTCTTCAGTGCAGCTGGCACAGGGCAACCCCCTGGGGAGGGCACAGAGCCCCCACCTCCGCCTGCCCTAGAGCCAGGCTTAGGTGAGCTGGGCAGGTACTGGCCCATCCGTCTCCCTGTGGCAGGAACAGCAGTGGGGCACCTATCACGGATAAGCAGCCTGCTTCTCCAGAGCAATTCAGGGAAGCTGCAGGCAGTGAGTCACCCCTCGTCACAGGGGGAAAAAAGCCACATACAGGTTTTAAGAAGTCAGAGGGACTGATTGCACCAGCGTCGTAATGGGAATCTCAGATTAAAGCATCTCACCTGCTGCTTCAGGAGCACTGTACAGCCCTCCAGACACCAGAGCTGGTTATTTTCAATGCACAACGCGTACGATTGCTAAGAGAATGAACCTGAATCACTCTGGATGCTTTTGTTAAAACAGTTAGGAAAAAGCGTCGTAGTCTGACAAAGAAAACCACATTGTGAAATTAGAGATGAAGCCTGCCAGGATGGATTTAGCTATATTTATGAAGTGCCCGACAGTGATGTGGATAATGTCCAAAAAAATTAAACAAATTAAAATTGATTGCTAGCTGAAGGACCAAAGATCAGCTGAAGTTCAGAGAGGAGCTTGTGCATTTTCACACAGAAGACTAGGACTGAGATGTTGGAATTTACCATGCACATCTGTTGGAATTTATAATGTATTTTTACAATATACATTATTATACATGTGTTTGTTTATAAAAATTGTACCAAAATTCATATTGCTATTTGGGCCTTGAAATTCTTAGACGTGTTTTAGTTCTGACATGACCTCCATTCTCCAGGTCCCCCCAACCCGTACCCAGTGATGGAGGTGGTGGGAACGCTGCCCCAGGCCTGGGCCACCCGTTCCCCCCAACCACACTGTGCCCATCCATCACCTAGCTTGTTGTCACAGGTTACTAGCAGATGCTAGGACCACTTTTCAGCTTTTCTGTCACCCTTCCTTGGTGACACAAGCCTGTGAACCACTTTCGTATTGCAGACAGGAGATGCTGCCACCTAAGACAAATCTCACTGCAAATGATGCTCATACACAGCACGTGATTCAGCCAGCTAATTCAGCAAGTCTCCCTGAAAGCATGTCTGTGAAACAGCATCTTGATAGATTAAACCTTGCTAGGACCTGAAAATTGGTTACCTTATAATGACTCAAATAGTAAATCAATAAATTATAGGATATTAAATTTGAAATAGAGTAAAAAGAGTGAATAGCAAGATCTCTTATGCAGACCAGAAAAGAAGTACACAAAGATTTTCTAAACAGGACTGGGAAGTCAGGTTTAATTTCTTTCCCAAGTAAGCAGTAAAAGAGGAAACAAAAGTACCTTTAAACAAACCCAGGTTATTACAGTTATTGGCTGCTTGTTGCATGATCACCAAAGAGTTAAATACTGCAGGCTGGCAGATTTTGCAGGGTGTTTTGCCTTTTTCAATACTTAGACTGAGAGCCATTGAGCACATTACCACACGCAAACATCTCCCACCAGCACACTGCTGGCTGTCAATGGCTGGCTTCTGCTCCAGGAGATGCCAGGGGCGGGTGGCCTGGGAACTGCTGGGGCTGCAGCCAAGCCGCCCGAAAGGACAAGTCAGGTAACCTGTTACAGCAGCTATTTTTCCACTTATGCTTCTTCTCACTCCAAATAAGCACATAAAACAAAATACAACTGTGAAGCGCATCTGGGCGTACGGGAGGTCACTCCAGGAGAGGTGGGAGACCGGGGAGCTGCCCTGCCCAAGGGCTGAGGCTCCTCTGCTGGGGTTGGGGTCAGTGGGATGGGGTGGGAACAGGTTTGAAGCATCAACACCCAGCCCTGCTGCAGCCGAGAACAACAGTCAAGCAGCTCCTGGGGAGAAAAGTGCCCCAACAATGCAACTTCTGGTCCCACTCCATCCGTTGCAGCCCTGGCCCCGCAGCAGTAAGGGATGCCTTCTGAGCTTCCCAGTATATCCTGAACATCTGCTTTATTCCTTTCAATTAAAAATAAGCGAGCTGTACTAGCTCCTTCAAGGACTCTGCTGTTCAGACTGCTTTTCTGCACAGCATACTGAACTGATTTAGAGGGCGAGAGAAACGGGGTTTGGCAACTTGAATGTTCTGGGGTTTTGGCAATGGGACAAAACTTCCTGATGAGATGGACGCATGTAATGCCCTTTGCCCTTTCCCTTGCTGTTCTCCTCAACTCAGGCATCTGTAAGCACTTCTCTTCGGATCATCTGGAAGTGACATTTGGAATAAGTTAGATTTTAAGTAGAGCGCAACTGCTGCTGATAATAGACACAAGATGGTTTGTACCTGGATCTGAAGGGCCAGTTCGCTTTTTTTATATTCAACAGATAAATTTAATAGGTAACAAAAACATGTGGGATTCACCAGCTTGGACAGTAATTTACCCATCATTAACAATCATTACTTCATCCTCTGCTAATACAGTTACAATGGGTAACTGAAGAGGACAGATTGCTCTGTTGAAATACCCTCTGCAAGGTGGCTAACTAAAATAACACAAAGACAAACATGCCATATAGTTTGCTTGTGGTAATGTATTTATCACCCTGATTTTGCTTGGCTCTGATTTCTGATTATCCATAATCCAAATCCCAAAATGTATAACAATAATAATAAGCAACTCACACACAGACTAAAAGAAGGGCGCTCCCATGGCTTTCATGCCTGTCTCTCCTCCTCCTTGGAAATGGTGAATGGGCTCTGAGTCATGACTTAAGAAAAACCAGGCAAACAGAGACCGGTCCTCCTCCAAACTGTGATTAGCACTGCACCACCATGCCTTGATCCCCATTTAGAGGGAAACTAATATATCTTTCCAAGGAAGCTATTCAGGCCAGCCTGCACCAGGCAGCGGGGCAGAGGACAGGGCTCCCAGCCTTGCTGAGCATCACGGCGCTCCTGGTGCCTCCATGATGCTCATCCTCATCTTCCTCAGCAAAACAACATGCAAACACTTTGAATCAGCAGAAGTCCGTGGCAGTCAGTGGAGCTGTGGTGCTCTACAGCTGCCGAGGAGACAGAAAGACATGTTTTAAAAGCTTAAAACAAAATTAAACCAGAAGACCATAGTCCTGCACTCGACAAGTTACTGGTACACAGGCCTGACCCTGCTGATTGCAGATAATCACTTATCTTGCCAGATAGGTATTCTGCTGTGTTCAAGCAAATCTGCTTTTTCATTTGCCATTATCTCAGTCTTCCCCAGGACAATCCTGTTGCATTATACTGGCAGGATCCAGCACGCCAGGACGCGGGAGCATGGAAAGCATCACCTTAAAGTCACATCCTAGCACTGATTTTGAAAGATGCCTTGAACGCACAGGCACAGCCATCTGCCACGTACATGAGTATGGATTGAAGACTCTGTATACGCTGCCAAAGAGCTCCAGCGCTGTGAGGGGTTCCTGTGGCAAAGCCTTTGCAAGTCAGAGAATATTCCCATTCATTTACCTCTCTCCATAAATTGGGCAAAGCCACCTCCTGCAGCTCAGGCCTCAGCAAAGCTCCTGGGCAGGGGGTTTATTTCCTCTAAGATCCTACACACTCCTAATGCTCAGTGCTCTTTGCGGTACAAGGTTCAAAAACCCAGTGCAAGCAAGGATGAAAACCCACTGGCAGCACGCACGTGATTTGGCATGCAGCCCTAGCCTCATCCCCATCACCATGTGCCTCTCTGCTCCAGTCCCAGGAGAAATTTGCTGAGTTTGCTTAGAGACAGAGCCTCTGCCAGGCCTCGGCTTCTACTTGTGTTGTTGAGGATGCATTCTGCACTTTGGCACAGCCTCTTCCTTCTTTGTCTCACTAGTATATATGATAATGCCCCAAAATACATGTTTTGGCATGAAAACAAGAACAGATACAGAAATATCTGCATACTATTTAATAACAGATTTAAAAGTGAGAGAAAATGTACTTAAAATACAGGGAAACTGCTAGCCGTCTACAACTGTACAGGATGCCCCCTCTCCCTCATAAAACCAGGGGGTTTTTCCCTAAAGCTACAAAATAAACAAACACAAACTCTAGGTTCAGGCGCAAGAAGGTATTTTGGAAGTTCAGAGCAAGGTCCCAAGACAGGGAAAATAGAAACCACTGCCGAAAAATGCAGCTGGTGTAGGAAACAGGTGACAGCAGGGTGCTGGTAAGCAGTTGAACTTTATTACAAGGCCTCTGTTGCCTTGTGTGGGTCACAGTTAAAGGACAGCAATCCCACGAGCTGACAGGACATCAATCTCTGCAGCTACAATGGAGTTCCCTCACTTGGTGCTGACTGTCCTACATTTACCTCTCAGGACTCCCGAGCTTTAAAGCACACACACCATCACTCTGGCAAAGCAAGCAGCTCCTGCTCTTCAGGGCCGTAGGAGTGTTATAGCCAGGAGCACTTGTAAACACCTTGGCAGTTTTCATATTTGCTCCTCCTTTAGGATATTATGAGAAAAACTCAACACTTCCCCCTTGATCAGAAAGAAGAATTTAGTGCTGGTGCACAGCCCTGCATTAGAAGGAGGATGGCAAACTCAATGCGGAACAGCTGGGGAAAGGGAGGAGGAGATGCAGACAGACAAGGAAGAAGCCTCTTTAACATTTCAAAGCATGGTTCTGCTTTACAAGAGGACTTAAGCAGCAGTGTGGGTTTTTGGCATTGCCTGCTGTGGCACCAGGGTGAATCTTCTCACCCTGCAAGCATAAAGAAGCTCAAGCAGCAATGAAGAGTTAAACAGAAGTTTTCCAGGCTTACACTCCGTTACCACTCCTGAAGGTAATATCACATGAACTTAGGTAGCATTTCAAAATCTCCCTTCCCAGCCACCCTTGGCTCCACCCGGGACTCCGCAGGGGCTGTGCCGAGTGATGTATCTGCAATATAGACAAGCGCTTACACGCTGTGCTTTAAACCTGCTTATCTGATGTCAGCGGCACATGCTGAAGTTCCCTCTCTGCCTGGGCATCTGAGAGCACATAGGGTCAGTAAAATAAGCACCCAGAAAGGTGTTTAAAGGGAGGCACTTTTAAAAGCTATTTTCTTGACTACTAGTCTTCTGCTACCTTTTAAAGAAAATCAAGTACTTCTTACCGTTCAAATGAGAGCTGGATGAGCATGGGTGCCAGGGCATAACAAACATTTATTTTTAAATACAACACAAGTTTTATATGTGTTTGGAGGAGGAGGCTTTCTTGGCAGAGAGCGCAACAAGAACCACACTGGGGAAAAGAAAACAACATTTAAATTAGGTGGGAGGAGAGGGAAAGGAGGAAAAAAAATCTTGATTTTCTGCAGTTTGAAGGTGCTTGGCCCAGAAACTACAAGTCTGAGAACAATAAAACACTGATTATTCTTTAAAATGCTTATTTCAAAGTATTTGTCATCACCATTCACCTAATATATTCACATTAAACTGCTTTGATTTTCATAGAGACTTGGTATTCAAAATGTTTGTTAGAGACTAAAGAATACCCTTTGTGAAACAGATTTGCTAGCATTTCTGGCCGGGCATACTCTGACTATAGTTTTGAAAGGTTGGGTTTTCATGGTAGTTTGGGGTTTATTTCTCTAAAAAGAAAATTAAAAAGACATAAATGTCCATTGCATACGTATTTCCCCTAGTGACTTCCCCCACCCCCCCCTCCCCAATTCAGAAAAAGAACAAGAGCTGCAAGTTTTTGAGTTTGGCTTTTCAGTGTCCAAAGCTGGAAGGATTTTGAAGGCTTCTAACTTCAAAACCCTGGTGATGCCCAAATACCATATCAACATAAGCTGCAGGTTTTGGTGTTCAGAAGGGTGCCCAGCAATCACTGTCCCTGAACAGGGCTTTGCCAGCGGTTGCAATAGTAGTCCTCTTATAAGGAGTGCATCAAAAAACCAACTTTGTACGGAATAATCGAACCTTAAAAGCAAGAAGGACAGAGCTGGCACGCAAAGCTGTGTGGTGAGCAGCCCCGCACGCCGCTCCCGCAGCTCTGCAG
>NW_010113296.1:7268-22790 GCF_000699245.1 Pterocles gutturalis | reverse complement strand
TCCACCGGCCGCAGCCTGGAAAACTTTTCTATCTAAAAGTTTGATTTCTAATTTGTCAGGACCTCTGCTAAATGGCAGTTAGATGTGTGCGCACCGCAGCTCCTAATGCATTTTTGCAACTGTAATTTACTCATTTTTCAGTTGACCTACTTCCAGTCAGGCCTGGTATTAAAGAAATCTTTCAAAAGGCACTAAAAGCTCCACGAGCTATATGCTAAATGCTTATTTGTGCATGCCCATCAAAAAGCAAGAATTAGAAAGGGAAACCTTGATACCATTTTATTTTAATATCTAATTCCTGATGAAGTCGGGACAAGCTCCACCATGGGTGCCGTGCACGCAGCCCTGCACCCCGCCAGCCACTTCCCACTGCTCCGAGGCCTCCTGGGCACTGCAGGTAGCCACAGCCACCGACTGCCTGGCACTTTCTGCCTCCAAACCTTTCCTTTCCAGTGCTGTACAACTGATATCAATCACGTTGAGATTTTTTTTCCAAGCCAGGTGTTTGCCTGAGGCTGAATTTTTCAAGGAGGTTTTAGTGGAAATGTTTCTGTCAAGAATGGGAAGGAAGAAGAAAATCCTCAGTTAAAACCTTACAGCAGGTTATCTGGATGCAGAGCAGCGCTTTGACAGCATGGAGGGGTTGGTCTCAGCAGCTGTGTTCCTGCGAGTACCTGCTTCGGTCGGAGCACATCCTGCACCTCTGCTGCAGAAAGACACCGGGTCACAGCACCACGGCTGGCCCCTGACTGGGGAATGGGGAACAACATGGGGAGAGAATTAGGAGGAGAAACTGGGGATACGGAGATGAGAAGGAAAGCAGAACAGCACAGGGATATCAACTGGGACAAATGGGATCGGAAGGAGCCATAATCGCTGCAGATTCTGAAGCTGGCTGCCTCACAGCCGCCTGTGACACCCGAGGGAGAGGCACACATCCCACCTCTCCCAGCCGCTGCTGCAGAGGACACACTGGGAGCCTTCTGCTACTGGTTACTGCAGGACCTCGCTGAAGGCTGGTGGGAAGAAGCAAAACATACGGAGCATATAAACTGCCTTTCAGGCTGTGGGGTTGAGGTAGTGCGTGATCAACACCCCCGGGAGGGAACCAGGAGCTGGGGAGCCTCGGCCGTGCCAGGGCTGGAGAGGAGCCGGCTGGACCCCTCCAGTCGGCTCAGCCTCTCCCCAGCCGCAGGCTCGCTCTGGCTTCTGCCTGGTGCTGGCAGCGGAACCGCATGGGCTTGGAGCTGGAAAGCGAGGCACAGAGCACGTGCTCACTCCCCCATCGGACTTTCCATCTGCGCTGCCACGAGCTCTGCCGGTACTCGGCATCGCCAGCTCCCGTTAGCAGTAGTGTGCCTCTGGCAGAGACAAACTGGGAGCTCTGGAGGAGGGAGGGAGAGCAGCTTTGTCCGACTTTTACTTGAAGGATGTTCAAAAATCTGCAGACGAGCAGCCCGGCAGCCAGCAAATATGGGAGAAAGCCAGCCCCTCGCAAGGCCCTGCTGCCTGTGTGAGGCTTCATCATGCAGGTGATGGCAGCCCATTTTGGTGTCCTCCTGTACTTTGTGACCCTCAACTCTTCTGGCAGTAACTTGAAGCACAAGAAATGAGCTAAAACCACCAGTGGCATCTGAGGTCACAGGCTGTGCGAGGTCCCGAGGCTGCCTCTGCTGCCCAGCTGTGCTTACATCACTTCAGTGCTTTTATGCTGAGTATGGAAATAATTTGAATAACAGACTGCAGGAGCTCTACACAGACAGACTTGGTCTGAGCAGAGCCTGATGCCTGCCTGCGAAAGCAGCTCCATGCACATGATTTAATCCCAGGGATACCCCAGTGTAAATCTAGAAATGACAGGCCCTGAAGCATCAGGGCAAGGAGGTTCATGTCAGCATCCCCATCAGAGAGCTGCTTTCCAGCACCCCACTTTGCAGCCTAAGCCACCAGCTGCAATTCTGACATAGGAAACTCCACACTTGCCAGTTGTTTCCACTGCACACCATCAACTGCTGTGGATGCACCAAGACCTGCTTCTCCTCCCGCCGTGTACCCAGAGCGGTGACCACCAGCAGAGCCAGCGTACCCTCCCCAGCCACCATGGCCACCCCTGCTGGTGCCCCAGCCTGCTGCCACCAGGCTTGTCCCCTCCTGAGGGGCTGCTTTCTGCCCAGACCCAGCTCCTGGCTGCTCATGCTCCAACCATGGTGTGTCAAAAATCATAAAACATAAAGCTCATCTGCAGTAAGCAAGGATATTGTGCAACAGTCTATGTATGATTCTGAACAAGGAATGTGTTGTTAACACTGACAGAACTACCCCAGAAACATTTTGATTTGTTCACCCATCAAATTTAACAAAATAATATTTGTATCAAAGTTAATTTATTACAAAGCCCACGGCACAACCGTAATTCTCAAAGGACATAACCTGCCAAACTCTTTCCAGAGAAGTTTCTATGTTTCCAATAATCTACATCTTAAGCAAAGCCAGCGAGCTGTGAATGACAAGCGACAAGGGTACTCACCCCCTGGATGCCTGTAAAATGCCAACTGGTCCCATGGTGGATTAACAGCGTGTGGGACAGGTACCTGATGGAGGTTTCAGGTACAGAATGCACAATGGCAAAGGATCCTATAATTCCCCAGAACAAAGTAGTGAACCTCTGCTTTGGAAATTTGGGGCACGCAAGGCATCCATATATTACTGAGAGCGGGGAAATGCCAGAGAGGCGTTCATCTCCAGGGTCCTCCCAGGCAAGGAAGAAGCTCTGAAGATGGCATCCAAACTGAGCTGGAAGGAAAACAACTTATCTCTAAAACCAGAGAGATCAAGGAAGGCAGAGCAGCTGTTTCTTGTTCAAGGGGCTTGACAGGCTCCCCAGCATCATGTCCCAGCTCTGGGCTGCAGCACAGCACTAGTAAACTGCGTGCCCAAAGGGGCAAAAGATGTGCATGGTTCCTAGAACGGCACAGAGAAAACAGTGGAGTGGTGGGACTCTGCCAAGCAGGGGGCTGCAGGGGAACCCCCTCTCCCTGCCCAGCTGAGCATTGGCAGAGGGATTTAAAAATCTTTAAAACCCTATAAAAAGTCTTTTAAAAAAATCACAATATTCAGACTCACCTTTAACAAAAAGAGGTGTAAAGGGATTTTTGCAGCCCACCACAAAGACGGGCAGTGGATGCACTGTACTGTATTTCAGTAAATGGTGTCCCAAGTTCTTCTGGAAACGATGGGAGGTTTACAATAACACTGTGACCCTGCTTATTCCCAGAGGGTTTCTCCCATTTTACCTTAGGAGAGATAAGAGAAATTATCCTCACTGAAAGATCATTACTGTGAGTTCACATAATCCCACTTTTAATCAAATGATAATTTAAGGGTAAATTCCACTTCATGCTTTTAGGAAGACATTGGTATAATGTACACTGCTATTAAAACCTCACCCTCAAAAAAGATTGTTACCACAACTGCCATTTAACAAAGCAGAAAAAAACAGTACAATTCAGAATTTAGGCAGATATTTCATCTGTATCTCTTTCTTCAAAAAGATGAATTTTATATAATATTAGAATCTGACATAGTAGCTACAGAGTCCCAAAAGGGAAAGTAAGGCAGATACAGAGTTGTTTAAGCCTGAATTTTTTTCCTTCTGGAAGATAAACCTATACCATGAATATTCTGCTAATAGTCTTCTTCCTTGAGTAATGTGTTTACAAGCAATTGCTTTGAAACCATCACTCCTGTCAAGTTTTAGGAACCTAATTGATTTGCTCCTCACTGGCAAAGATGTGAAAGCTGGAATATTGACAGGAACATCAAGAGAGTTGAAATGCATTAGCATAAAGTTCACATCAAATGCAAGGAGAAAAGAGAAATAAATCCACTCAGAAGTTTCAGTTCTCTCAGTAAAAGCCAAGCCATTCAAACCACTGCTCGCACCAGGATGCGCCATTAGCTGCAGAGATGATACGCCACTTCATCAGCTAGGGTATCATAGCAGACATGATGAGCTGGCTCATTATTCTTGCTAAATTATGCATGCATGATGAAGGGGGTCAGGAGTGAAATCAGAAATCATTCCAGTTCATCATCTGCCAGATCACTGGAAAATCTTCAATAGATAAGGCAGGCAGTGCACAGGGTGTACAGTCAGGCATTATCTATGCAGAACTATTCCCATTTCACTTGTGGCTGCCCTGCTGGTTAATAGTAGGATAGGATCAGAGTGATGCATCAGTGTCTTCTCTAGTGAGCTGGAGAATTAAAAAGACCTCGCTATTTATTCCACATTATTGCAATAATTCAGAATTACCTGTCTTAGAGTAATCAGAAACAAGAAAATGCTTCAGGGCCTGACAAAGTGTGATTCCTCCCTCTGAGCAGCAGGACCGCCACCTGCACCCACCCAGCACAAGCAAGAAGAGCATCAGATCCTCCTGCCATTTAGCATCTTCTTGTCAATGTGTGTGAAATGAAGGCACACGGTAATGCTGGGCTGGCTCTTGCTCTGCATGGCCCCACTGGAGTACATGGAAAGCTTCAAAGATGGGTGCTGGAGGGAAAAAACCCCAAACTATATATATGGTTTTGCTCTGCCATATCAAATCGCGCAAGCATTCAAACCCTTGAAACAACCCAACAGACAGACTCTTTCTTCCCAGCCATCCCTCACTTCACACTCCAAGGGATGCAGGTATTTTCATACTGAACTGGATATTCCAGTTCTTCTGATGATAAGCCCAAAAGAGATTTCAGGGCATTTGCTTATTGTAATTTACGTGCAAGCCCATCCCACAATGGGATTTCCTCCTGTTGGAGATGGTTATCTGGTGGCTGGGTATTCAGTGCTAAAGAGACTGGGACATGGAGGAGCTGTTTCCAAGGGTCTGGGAGGTGGTGGTTCCCAGCAGACCCCTGGGAGCCCCAGGTGGGCTGGGTGGCAGAGCCAGCCCCCAGCACACAGAAGCAATGCCATCTCCTCCACCTCCTGTACGTGTCCAGTAGCCGCAGGAAGCTCCGCAGCCTGCACAGCTCGTGGCCTTATGGGAGAAGAGGCATGCTGCCACCCAGCCCCGCACACGTGCAGCCCTGGCCGCAAAGAGAACCAAGGCCAGTAGGAAAGAGATTATTATGGCTTTTTTTCCCCTCCATTTTCCAGCACAGAGGAACAAGCCAGCACAGGCAGACTGTCCTAACACTACTTGGTGCTCGGACAATGCACAATACAAGTTGCTGGACACCTCTTGAAGACTTACCAGCACCTAGTGGAAAGTCATTTTGTTGCTCACCCCCATTTTTCCCAGCCCAGCACGATGCTGGCACTGCTGGTTTGTGTGGCAGCAGCACTGTGACTGAATATACACACTCACAGATGTGGAGCTTTCAGCAATGCTTGACCGAGCTGCTGCTGCTGCGCAGGCTGACTGCAGTCTCGTGGGCAGCACCATCGATCCCCCACAATGGCCGGGGGCCGAACACACGTAACTGCCCCCAGGAAACCCGCCAGCAGCCCCAGGAGCTCTGCTCACCCCATGGGGATCCGGGACAGCAGCTAAGTGCTCTTTATCAGCGCTGGGAAGATACGACAGGATATGAGAAGAACAACAAAAGCTCTGAGATGTGATTTATGGAGAAAAAAAACAAGCTTAGTATTAGTTTCCAATGGCATTTAAGTTTGAGAGGCCAGCCAAGACTTCTTTTTTTAAGAAATTCACTTCACTGAGATACTCTTTCCTACAGGGATTTCTCTGTGTTGTGCTTAGATGGTGTTATAACAATAAACAGGCATCTTTGCCTCGAGGCAGATACTGCCAAAGCAGGCAATGTTTTAATCTTACAATAACCTTTCACTAATTGCAGAAGTGGAGCCAGACAGCCCAAACAGGCCCAGAGCTGGGATGGGGCAGGCTGGGAGTGCACTTCAAGGAAGAGTGACACAGCACGGGCTTTTACCCAGGTGCTGCTGCCAGCTGGCTTACGGAGAAACTTTGCATCACCGTAAAGCCCAGAAACTGCCTTCGAAAAACTAACTGGCTCCTTCAATGCCCATACAGTTAATGGCTTGTGAACTGAAGCCAAGCTGTGATTTCCCAACCTCCCCAGCAAATGTCAGGGACCACGAGGCACGTGGAGGCGCAGCCCTGACACGGATACAGGCGCTTCTGCCCCCAGCCACGGGCATGCTTGGGGGGAACCTGCTCCAGATGAAGGGAAGGCGGACCACAGCTTGCTGAAAAGTGTTAAAAGCCATGCCAGAAGGCAAGGAGGCAAATGACTCTTTCTAATCAATTCTCCCCCTCCTCAGACAACCCAGGCTAGCAGAGAGGTGGGACGTGGTTGGGAAGCTGCTGAGCTTTGCTCATTTGCTGCTCATTGCTTTATACTGGTGAAGATAAATGATAGCTCATTGACCATCAGCCCCACTATGGGGTTACTGGGCTGACGTCTCCAGTACAGCCACTGGAATATTTTAAGTGTGTCTGAAAGCATGTTCCCACTCCAGGGATCAAAAGCCCGTAAGCAGGGAAATGTGAACAGGGGCATTAGTGCAAATGCCTCTGGCAGAGCCCAGGTGCTGGCAGCGGTCACCGTCCAGGGCCACATGGCTGGGAGGAGACCTGGGTTCCCTTCAGATGAGACCATGGCACAAAGTCCAACCCTCTCCAAGTCTTCCCAAAGCCTCTGGGGGGCCATGAACCAAGGCCCTTTTGCCTGGCCCACACGCTAGAGTGGCTCGGGCAGTTCATTTTAAACTGAGTCAATTTTTAGAGTCACTGTTTATGATCCAAGAGGATTTAATTTGAAATCCTACATTCATTGTTTTTTTTAAAAATAATTAAATTAAGAGCACCCTCCCCCCAGCCTTGTCCCTGAAGCTTTCCCTGGAGATGCTCAATTGAAAGGATCTGGAACTCATCATGGTACCATCTGCCTCTCTGTGAGAGGTGATCAATCATCCTGAAAGTTTAAACACCCACAGTGTCTTAATCTGTTCTAGTGTTCAAATCAACCTATTTTAAACTGTGGAAGGGAGGACATGCTGTCCCCTCACAGTGCAGTGGTCAAGCCTCAGCTTCCATGCCTGCCAAGCTATCAAACACCATTTCCTAATTTTTACAGTCAGTGCTAAGACAGAGATCCTTCTTCTTAGGCAAGACACAGGGACAGAAGCAGAGAACTGTGTGTGACAGCAGCTCACACATGGCCCTATGGCAAGGGTGAGGGAGCAGCGTGCATCGCAGCGCGTGGGTCTGAGGTGGGACGAGCACCCCCCAACCCTGCTTTCCTTCTGCCCACACACAGAAACTTCGCCCTGGAAGCAGAGTGGAGCAAAATTAATGCCTCATCCTGCTATGGTTAACATCAGGGTGCACAAAGGGCTCCTTTGCCACAGGATACAGGTAAATTCTGAACTCCGTGGAAACCAGACAGACACTGATGGCTCCATTCCCCTCTGCTAGAAGCAGGCGAGGGGCCGGGCCAGACCCACAAGATGGCTTTACCTGTCCCAGAAGACTACTAATAGTCAACAGATCATGTACACGGAGATTACTTTTCACCTGTGCTCTCTGCAGGCTTTGGCACTATGCAGCGTGGGTGTTCTGGTCCACATCGAATCCCTGCCTGAGAACAACAGCAACTCCTGATGCTGCCGAGGCCAGCTTTCCTCTGCCCTGCGGTGGCCCAAGGCACAGCCTGGGCACTGCTGAGGAAGGTGTCAGCAGTCGCAGGTCTTGTCCCCTCGAGTCCCCACTGCCCAGTATAGCCCTGAGTGGCCAAGAGGCATCACGTGGCCTTTCGAGGCTAGGGTGATACAGGGAGACCAAGGGACGCAAAAGAACTTGCCAGATGAGCAACAACCAGCCTTTTAAATCCTGCTAGCATCACTGTCAACAACAGCACATTGCTCCTCCAGTTTGGATTTAGGACGAACCAGTGCAAGTCATCAGTGCCAGCACTGTTATGTGAAATCCTGGGGGGGGAAAAACGGTACAAAGCATTTACTGTCATTTCTGTTCCTAGCAGAGGAGTAGGCAGTCTATGAGGAGAGTTGAATTGAATATAGGATTTCTTGTAGCAACCTGGGATGAGACATGCTGTCATCATTGGCTTAGAACAAGTCCTGCTCAAAAAAACCCACTGTTGGTCCACACTGGCAAATTGTTTGTTTTCTTAGACAAGAACACTGGGTAGTCCACAAGTTTGTGATTCATTCTCCACCACAAAGGTCTCCACCCCAAGTTTCTCTAACAGACAGCTATTTATTGACTTGCTAAACCTTTTCTTAGCTTACCTGGAGACACCAGCCAGCTTCATTGTGATCATCTTCCTCTACAGGGAGAAATACATGGGACAGCTGAGGATTTTGCTCATCACTTCATAGTTCAAGCTCCTGGATGTGGCTCTCCAGCGCTGGATATGAGCTGTAGCCATGAAGGCTGCAATTCTGGAAAACACATGGTGGTTCAGAAAAGCACTGACATTCCATCTCCAAAATTGTATCTGCCAGAGCTTAATAGAAAAGGAAGTAATTTAAGGTGCTGTTTGGTGAGCATATGCAATATCTATGAGTTTAAGGACTCCCTAGATGGACAAAGAATAATTCAGGTACTTTTACAGACCCAGACCAAGCCCAGGATATAGACAAGTCTTCTGCTTACTTTTCTGAATGTTACGAGAGGGGACGAAAGATGAGAATGTGGTAGGCAGGAGAGGGAGTAGAATACAGTGGAAATACTTGAGGATTTTATAGATATACTCATCTATTAGGGGAGTTACAGGTATACTCATCTGAGATATACTAGTGTGAGATATCTGAATTAGGGGAGTTACAGAAGAAATTTATGCATTGGAGTTTTGCAGTAAAATATCCTGGGTTTTCACTGTGCATGTCTCTGAGGCACCTATGCAGGAGACAATTGTCAAAGGGACACCAACCAACACTATCACTTCAAAGAGACCACAGTAGGCGTAGGCACCACGGGAGAAGTGAAAACAGAATAAATCTGACAGATGCCCTACATTTATGAATGAGAAGCGAAATTTCCCTGACAAGCTCTGAGCCCAAGCCAATCATGCTGTGCTGCTGTATGCTGACTAGGAGGCAACTGAGGCTTGAAATGCAACATCTGTCCCAGAGCTTTTCAGTGTCAATCCAGCTGAGGATTTCTCACTGCTGGCCATTAGGCAGATCAGACTGTAAGCAAGATAAACCCAAATCTGGACACAGATCCTCCTTCAGAGCCGCTCCCACCAGCCAGTATATTGCTGGGTGAAAAGGCACTTTCAGAAACACCTGTGTGATAACTCCTTGCTGCTGGGAGCCAAAGGAAGCGATTACCCCCACGTCACCATCCTCCTGGCTCCACTCTTTTCTGTTAGAAATGAGAAGGAAAGACCACGAGACCTGCTGCTTCTCCCACAGAGCTCACCTTGGAGACAGCTTTCATGAAGAAAAGGGCTTTCTTGAGGTAACAAAGTCACATCAGGATCAGTCAAGACTGATAATTAAAAGCCATGACAAATCACCCCTAAATCAAAAACATAGTTGCACAAAGGGCCAAAATTTAATTTTCCTTAAGTCAGTACATAAAATCATTGGCTCTTGTCTGAAACACTGCTGCCTCTGTGATGCCCACAGAGATTTCTCTGGAGAAGAGAGGGAGAGAAATGTATTCAACACATAACACAAGTAGCACATGCTAAGCTTTTTAAATTCTCTTTCCCCATCCCCAGGTTTCACTCCAGTGTCACTCACAATGCTGGATTTTTACTGATGTCTACATCTGACGCATTTTCAAAGCACAGAAGTGAAGAGTTCTCAAAACACAGCGAGAGCTGCTTGAGGACCACTTTCCAATATTTATATGAAAAACCTCTGAGGCTTGAAAACATCTCAAAGCCCCCGCATCCCACGGAGGCCTTCCATCACACCCGTGAGCTTTGGGTTTGGCCCAGAGCACAGGAAAAGCCTGAACTTGTGAAACAGAGGTTAGTCAGATTTGACTGAACATCTGGTCATCATCAGCACAGAAAGCAGCACTGCAAGATGGGCGTTTATGATCTTGGCCCCGAACAATCGCTGTTTCTTACGAAATGGAGAATTTAAAAGTTTGCTGTATACAAGGCTGTTTATTGGCTCCCGTTATTGTTTCCATCGGTTTCCTTTTCCAATACCCGGCTTGCAGAAGAAGCACTAATTGCATCCAGCAGACACCTCCCCAGACTTCCACCACGTTCTCTGCCCTGTCAGCAGCGGTTGCGCTGCGGTCCGCACCAGAGACTGCTCCCCATGGCCTGGGAACCACCCCGCCGTGATCCTCCCTGCTCCCGGGGCCATCCAGGCTGCTTGCAGCACACTCAGATCAGCTCCATGGGATTAAAAAAATTACCCAGTTCCAATTGCAATGATAATGCTCACACAGTTTGCAATTATAAAGAGAAGGTAGGCCAGCAATTGCAAATTTTACTCTGCTTGGCAGGAGGGACTCCCCAGCACCTTCTGAAGCCCAGCTGCTCTCGTCAGAGGTGCCTTCTTTGAGGCAGCCAAGTTGGAAAAACATTGGCCAGAAATGTGTGAATTAGTCAGTAACTCTGTGAGTAACAGGAAGGGAGGTAGAACAACCCAGACGCCTGCTGCCTCGTCGCACAGGCTGCGGAGCTCCGCAGAAAATGTTAAGAGCATTATTCATCCTGCCACTGCTCACTGGGGAAATAACACTTTCATTACAGGGCCCATGGGGGACAGTGCCCATCTCTCTGTGCCATGTCCATATAGCAGCCATGCTGCAGACCCCTCATATATGGGACAAATGGGCATGGGAGCTATACTGATGCTAAGACACCACACGTTCCCAAAGCATGTAGGAGGGAGCAAGCTCCAGGTCTTCTTTGGAGAGAGGAAGGATGATTTAATGAAACTGCATGGAGTGACATCCCCCCAAACCCAGCTGTTCTCGGTATGACAGCAATGCCCAGCGCGTAAGTGTAGCGCAGTGCCCTGTCGTGGTCCCTGGATGAGCTCAGCCCATGCCAGCGGTGCTCCAGAGCAGAGCCCCACGTGATGCTGGCTGGGCTGGGGTTCCTCAGCCATGGAGAGGTCTGTCAACACAACCAGAGCCCTCCACCAGACCTCATTCGATACCTGCATGGTGCAGGTCCCACTACTCCACACAGAGCACAAGAGCCAGCCACAGCCAGCCCTCACAGAGGGAGACGCGTAGGCTTGCCCGTATCCCTGAAGAGCCTTCTTGTGCACATCAGGGTCCTTCACACACTTCACTCTGAGCTCAGAGGGATTCACAGCAGAAATACTTGAGCATGCACTTTCCTGAAGAAAGGTCGCAGTTCCAGATTGTTTCTCTGTGTTCAAACAATCAGGTTAATAAATCAAAATAAGCTCTCGGAAGATTCGTGTTCAAAAAGGATTAAAAACATCAGGGTTTTTACCAGAAATAGTAGGCCCAGACACAGGGCTTGACCCCTCTTTTGCCAAACGCACAGAAAACATCTGCGCAGTCAAGTAGAACTATGTAGGAAATTGGATCAAGATGATTCTGACCATGTTTGCGGGTTCCCGAGGTCCTTTGTTCAGATGGAAAATAAGCAAATTAATATGCAAGTCTTATAAAGCTGGGATATGCATCAATTTATGGAGGTGCTTCTACACCTCTAGATAAACACTTCACGGATCACTTTGCTTAAAAGAGCACAAGACAAAGAATAGGAGCATTTCCACAGCACGGTGCAAAGTTCACCGTTGTCTGTAGGTTAGATGCAATGCACAAGTACAATAAAAATGAAGTTGTGCTGACAAGTTAGTATTTTATTCAACAACATTCTAAGAATAATTCAGTAGGGATGACAAAATAGCAAGTTTATGCCTGTTCAACACTAGACAATAAAATTTCAATATCCAACCTGTCACATAGCAATACCTCCAGCAAGTCAGAGCCCTGTTAAATGAAGAACTCTACAAACACGTAGCAGAAGACCCACTCCTTGCCAAGAGAAGTCACACTGACAAAAGCACACAGGAGCCTGGCTGATGTAGGCAATGAGGTCACCTATAGCAAGTCCCAAGTAAGCTAGATACATCCGCCAAAAGTTCTCTCACCATTGCCTTTACCCACCTACATCCCTGTTATTCCAGGTGGATATTTCCAGCTCTTGGGTCAAACCAAGAGCTTTGGAGTGAGCTGCTGCATGTCCCGTAACTCTGATTTAGAGGTAATGACCATCACACCCTCTGAACGTGGGCTAAGAGAAGCAGTATTTGTTTAGTGTGTATAAACATTTGACCTTCTACGTAACCCAGATGAGGTCTTAAAAGGCGCAACCATATCTCATTTAACATTTCCACCACTCACTCGAGCTGTTTGCCTTCACGGATGGCCCGTTCCAGCCTCACCACTTGAGCGCGGTCCCCACAGAGCACGTCACTGCCGGCAGCTCTCCCAGGGAGCTCCTCTGCCCGCCAGGGAGGAACCGCTGGGGCTGCTGACAGCAGAGGCTTTTGAAAGATGATGGGCTAAATTCAATTGTAGTTGCTGAGATCTTATCGCTCTGGGAAACACACATGGAAGAGATTTAAACAAATACAGACACAGAAAGCAGAGCAGGACATTAGATCTAAAACTACACTCATTAGAAAAAGCCTGGCAATGCCTTGTCTCTTGATAAATACCGAGCCTACAGCAATATCCTTTGCACGTCGGTCCTACAGCGGAGGGACGGCCTGTCTGCCAGCCAGACTAGCAAAGGACATAGGCAAGACAGAAGGTGTGGTTTTAAAGTTATCACTGAAAACTCCTAATTCAAGTGATTATTTGTACAGCCAATGATCTCCTGGGAACAGCAGTACTCTGGACCCACCTTTCTCATGGTACTGTGATGACACAGGCTGAGCCGCTTTGAAATTGGATGAGGTACTCCCATGTTTTAACTGGAACGCTATCATAACTTTTTATTTCTTGGCTTCTATTATGCAGTCAGAAGCACTTCTTACAGCACTGGGCCACCTTCCAGGCGCAACATCTACCAACATCACTGAGTATGTCCTAGTTTTTCGCAGAATACAGCCCAGAGCAAAATTACTACAATACAGCAAGTGCAGTAGAGAACCAGCAGCAAGGAGGTCAGATAGTAATTAAAACCAAACCAAAAAAAGACCAAACTAAAACTCTCTAATCTATGTCTCCAGGAGGGAATTATTGTGAACAACAAACAAAACCAGTTACAGGGATGTTTTGCAGAACCAGCAGTGCAACAGAACTCTGCAGGGCAACACATGAGCAGGGACAGCCCCAATATCCCCAGTACCCAGCGCTGCTGGAGCAGTATCTGTTTACTTCCACCAGTGGGTAGGAGCCTGGGAACGAGCACTCCCCGCCTGCACGCGCAGGAGAGCACCCATGGGTGGACGTTGGGCTTCCTCGGCAGCAGAGTGCCCGAAGGAGGAGGCAAGCCTGCTGCAGCTGTGTAACTTCTAAAAGACAACATCAACCATACATTAGCTGACTGACCTAAACCCACAAGAGACAAGCACAGCAAAGATCAACCTCCCTAGTATCCAAATCACTGCATTGTACACAATGGTAACAAGCACTTCTCGACCTAGGGAAGGATAAAACCTCCAAGTGCTGTTAGAACTTAATTTCCAAGCACAATCAGTGCTCCTGCCAAAGTAGGACCATCCACTCCCCAGGATCTTCCCGCAGCCTGTAATAATAAGCACCTCCAAAGGCAGGAAAAAGACAGAAATAGTTCCATTAACACATGCAAACACATAAGAAGCATGGGGATAAAAACATTCATGAGTTATTTCTGATCCCACCGTTCACATCCCTCTGAGATACCCTGTGGTCTGGGAAAGCCCAGAGTCACCAAGTGCCTCAACTTTAGTCCATCTGGCCTCCCAACTCCTACTTCAGATGGAAGAAAATGCACTAAATAGCTCATCATTCCTCCAGGCAAGGGGGAGGACTTGTTCGCTGTCATCCGAAAGCCCCTTCCCCTCCTACAGATGCCAAAACTTCCTTCCCTTCCACCCACTGACCAGCCTTCACAGAGCTGTTCTCAGCCCCCAGCATCCCTAATTAAAGGCAACACCATTGTCTCACCATCCCTCTGACAGAGAGGAATTATGAAGACTGAAACAGGGAGTGATGGTGCAGCATAAGAAAAAGCAGAAACTAGCCTGAGCGCCTAAGATCACTGCAGTTTGCATTTATGCCATACATCTACATTTGTCCTCTTCCTAATTGTTCTCATCCTTTCCAAACAATAACAGGGATTTTTTTCAAGTATCAGACATGGGGTTCAGACCTCTGTATGCCTATTCAGGTGTAGAGTCTTGGCACACTGTTGAATTTATGTTAAGCCAGCTCATTACCACTGAACAATAGCCAGTGAATTGGCTGTTGTTCAAAGAAATCACTTATCAAGGCCATGCCCAATAAAAACAAACTGTTAGTGCAAAGTTTTGAAGTGCATGAAAGGAGGATTAAGGAAGAAGGATGTTGTTGCAGTTAGTGTGTAAGATTAAGAGATGAGAGATCTGGTTTTTATTAAAGAGACTCTCCCTGTGATGTTGGGCAAACTGTATAAAATCCCTTAATTTTCATTTCCCCTCTAAATAAAATGGGAATAATATTATTTTCCTACCCAGTGGAGAGGTTTAGATCACTTTGGCCCTACCGCTCACAATGCCCACCACCGAAATGTCTACGAAGCACGTGGTGAAAGAAAAAACTCAACCAACCACATCCAATTGACTGAATTTTTAAACTCAAATGACTTGACTTTCATCCAGCCTCCAAAACCCAAACTGACTACACACCATTAGGCTAAGAATAAGCATGAGAAATGACACCCTACAGGGTAATTTTCTGGAGAGGCTGGAAACCCTGGGAGAGGAGCTGGGGACGAAAGCACCTCCTCAACCGTGACCGCACGGCTGTGCCTATGACAATCTCATCAATTCTGTGCTGCCGCACAGCGTCCCAGGGGCGGCTGGAGCCTAGGGCGTGCTCTGCACCCCCGCTGGCTCTCGTGCTCCCGCCCTGCACGCCCACGCCCACGCTGGGTTTCAAGGCATTAAATTGCATTTGTGCAGCTGAGACCTCGCGAGTGCTGCAGAGGCAACGGAGTTTTTACTGGTTACCCCTTTGGAGCAAGCTGGTGCATTGCATTCTTTCCAGCGTGACCAGTAGCTGGATGAACTAGGGGTTTGTGAGGAAAGGCTGAGCCCAGCAATGAGCTCTGTGAGCTGCAGATGTGCAGGAGCTGGGCACAGCTGGGCTGGGAGGGTACAGGACCACGCTGCTGACGCCTTGCTCGCATCCAGTGCTCCATTTCCCACATTTCTGAGGAAATTGCTGTGCTGCCTCCTACACACTTTGCAAAAGGATATAGCACAGAGCCATGCTGCCTCCGGAGCCTGATCCTGTGCTCGGCTCTGACATACCACAGCTGGAACTGCTACCCACCATTGTGAGAAATGGCTTTCAGTCACAAAAA
>NW_010113296.1:1317-7237 GCF_000699245.1 Pterocles gutturalis | reverse complement strand
TCAAAAAAAGAGGAAAAAAAAAAAAAAAAAAAAAGGAAAAAAAATCACTTCAAGCTTGGAAAAGCCTTATAGGAAATTTTCAAGGAGGCCTGTTTCTCCCACACATCCTCTGCATTAGCAAGATTATTATTATTATTATTACAATTTAAGATTACAGACAAATAGCTTTTAGAATATACAACAATAATTGGCCAAGATGTTGTGGATGTTAAAAGGGGCTGTTGCATGCCCGTAACATCTCCTTTTCCGTTACCATCAGCAACACTGTGCAATCCTCCGTAAAGCAGAAACACATGCTGGGGCATTAATGATCGTAGATGGATGGGCTGAGGTTGCCAACATGCATTTCTGCGTGTAGGTCAAGCAAGACAGAACACAAAGGAGAAATACATAGAACCAATGCTCTCAAATAATCACCTTCCAAGCAGTAACTGTGTATTGAATCAAAACCATGATAGATATACTCGCAGGCAAATCCTACCCACAACAGCATCAGAGAAACCCAGGCAAGTATCCAGGAGGCCACCCGTACCATGCACCATGCTCATGGGTGGCCACCGTGGCCGTCTTCACCCACGTCTCGGAGGTCCAGGATCTCTGCGGTGGCAGTGGAGGGAGAAGGTCTCACCCAGCCTCAGCCTTCCAATCCTTCCTGAGTATTTTCATTGTCAGTACAGTTCCCTTCATAAGCAACTCAAACCTAGGTTTTGATGATGGTCTGAGGCTTGTCATTGTTCCTGCCACACAAGCACAGTGGAACATGGAAAACACAGGAGCCCATCCAATCTCACAGTTACATGGGAATCAAGAAAAGCTCAAATTAAACCTGGAAAACTCCCATCCTGTTCTGTGTTGGCTAAGTCGCATGCTCCCCCACAGCAGCAGACTGCAGGGGTCCCTCCCCAGCAGCTCTGCAGGGGTCCTGGGGCACGGGCAGCCCCGGGGTCCCCATACCCCCTCCTCCCCTCTGCAGGAGCCGGGCTGCGGAGAGGTGACCAGGCTCAGTGCACATGGCGAGAGTCACCTGGGGGGACAGGAGTAATCTGCACGCTTCCAAATCCTCTAAGACACACTCCCATGAATCAAACAGCTGAAAATAAAACCCAGCAGCTAGGTGAGCAGGGCAAGGGCTGTGAATCTGCGAGACATTGGAGGAAAGTGTTTTATGGATCCTCCTTCCTTCCTCCCCTCCCTTTTTTTGGTTTTTTTGTTTTGTTTTGTTGTTTTTGTTTTGTTTTGTTTTTTGTTTGTTTTTTTTTTTTTTTGGTTAAACACACAAGGTTTTCTTGCACCATGGCTTTCCCCATCACTCGTGAGCTGAAGTCACCCAGCTTGGGCAAGTGGCCGGGTGCCAGGCGCGACGAGGCTGCCCAGTGTTGCGGGGGGGCCGGGGGCTGACGTCAGCCCAGGACTCGGCAGCTCCCACCCTGAAACCTGAACCCCAGGAGCTCTGTGCTCCCAGCTGCCATGTGCGCTGCCTCTTGGGTTGTGCTGGCTGCTGCTGGGTTTGTTTGTGCTCTGCTCCCTGGGCAGATTCGGTGGGGTTGGGCTGTGCCGGCAGCACACGTGGAACAAGAGGAGAAGGAGCCGTTCCTGGCATGTGCCACAGCCACCCTGCCCTAGGGCATGGAGAGGGACTGATTGCGGACCCCAGCCCAGCTCCTGGCACCAGTGTGGCTCCTCGTGACCCTCCATGTCAGGCCACCTGCCAACTCTACCCCACCCCTGATGCCCTGCTCCCACCGATGCCCTGGCAGCACCTCCTTGTTTGCAAACTAAAGTCAGGAACCACGTACAACGCAAGGCACAGAAGGAGCATGAAGGCCATTGTGGAGCCCCATGCTGAGTACTGTGTTACTGGTGCTAGCAAATTGCAGAGCAAATGTGATCTCTTTGGATGAGAGGTGCCTCGAGACATCGATCATCTGGGGGAGGCGCAGGGACTATGCATCCCCTGCCAGCACAGTACACTACAGGGCATGTTCACAGCTCAGCTGCGTGTCAAGCAGAACAGGGGAGAGAAAGCCATCGGTGCTGATGAAGGCAGGCAAAGCCATCCCTCTGACTGACACAGGAAGAAATGAAATGCTGGGGAGGCATTTGGACTGTCATCACTTCAAACTCGCAAGCAGAACAAAGGTTATTACCAGATTCAAACAATTAAACTGAAAAAAGAAAAAAAAGGAGTCTCCGCTAAGAACTGCTGAATCAAAACAGCTACAAGATGTAGGAGTCTTGCTCTTCCTTAACAGAAAATGCCTGGCTTCTCACAGAATGTGTCTTGTCTCGACTATGTTAACACCTTGTGCTACAGAAAGAGGTGGCTCAGCAGCTCAAGCAGGCTGTCACAGAGCTGCAGCTAAGGGCGGCCAAAGCTCTGAGTTTTTGGAAGTTTAAACCTCTTAAAATCTGTTTTCACTCTGATTTGCAACAAAAACTAACATTTGCAAAATTTCTCATGACACAGAATGATTATCCCATCTCAGAAGAATATCTGGTAAACATCAGCATAAGGCACTTCTGCAATCAGCTATTTCCTCCGTGAAGCCCAGTAGCTCTGAATTAAATCAAGGTGAAAAACCACAGTGAAATTGTCAGGGAACCTCTGCTCCCACCCCATGCCACCCGTTCCCCTGGTCTCCCAGCTCATGCGGACAGCCTGGAAACCCTCACAGCCTGGCTTCAGTCAGGTTTGGAGGTTTTGGGGAGCTGGGCTGTGGGGCTGGGAGCCCAGTGCCCTCCTCAGCATGAAGCCACTGACTCTACAGGTGAAACAAACTGGGGGCCAAACCACCCCCACTGAGGCCAGTGGGAACCCAGCAGGACCCTCAGCAGAGCCCAGGCTTTGGCATCTGATCCACCGTGACACTGCTGGCGGTGCCAGACACAATTTGACAGCCATCTCCCAACAACAGCTCGCTTCTGGTCAGGACATTTTCAAGCACTGCTGGACTGGCAGGAGGCCATGCAGGCCAGCACAACCACCCAGTGCATAAGGAAGCCCCTGGTAAGTCAGATATCAATGCCATAAAACTCTGTATTTGATCTACAGAACCGTGTTTCATACTGCTCTTTTACTTCATCCCCGTTAGTTACACTTATCCCAGTGACTGTTCTTGCTTTCCCAAGAAGTTGCATTCAAAGGAATCTGCTCTTGGTGCTGTTCCTGACACATGTGGTCGCCCTGCAAGGATGCTTCCATCTAACATAACCAACAAATAAAGGAGGGAGAGAAACACAACCAAGATCCGCTTGCTTAGATCCACTGCCAGGCTGGAAACAAAACTTCCAGCTGCTGGGATGGCCAAGACATGTTCCCTTTGTACTCACTGCACACTCAGGATTACATCTCATCTTATCCTTGGAGTTTCTTTGAATATAACCTCATTTGTTTGTTTTAATTGAGATCCCTGGGGTGTCTTAAGCCAATGCTTAAAAAAGCAACAGCAAAAACACAAACCACCCTTCTACTCCAACGATACACAGCATTGAAGCTTTGGATTCAAAAAGCAATGTGGGAATGCCACAGCTCAGGTATCTCTCCATCCCCAGCGAGCCAACAGCCCAGGCACCGCATCGCTGCTCTGCCCACAGGCAAGGGCAGCTGCCCGCCCAGGCCAGGCAGAGCACACGGCCGAGTGCCCTGGGACCCCCAGGCTTTGTGCTCCCCGGCTCGGAGCACCGCTGGAGAGAACAGACGGCACAGGGCACTGCTGGCAGCGGCGTTTGCTCAGCTGCAGTGTCTGGCTGCAGAGCAAAGGCCAACAAGCCTGGCAGGCTCTGTGCCAAAGCAGTGGGCAATAACCGTCTCTGTGTCCTGGGCACCCTAACTCTGATACACGCTCCCAGCTCCAGCTGTCGGCAACAACAAACACAGAGGAGGCAAGCCTTCCCTCTGCGGCGAGCTGAAAGGCCAGTCCGCAGGAACATGCAGGTGTTCAGTGGCAGCACTAGGGCCAGGACTGACGGACACTGCCGGCAGGACCAACGAGCTGGCGAGCACGTGGCACCCCATCCCCGGTGTGCTTGCCCTGTCACTGGCAGCTGCGTGCCTGGAGCAGCCCGGCTCCAGCAGCCCTGCACTGGCACTGCGGGGCTGTTCTCTCCCCCGAGGGACTCGGAGCAGGGGACAGCCGGGGCAGTCTTTGGGAAGGCCAGCAGGAGGATGGGGTTCCAGCCAGCCCAGAGAAAGGATCACAGAGAAGCATTTATAGCCCAGACACCAGCTTCGGTCACTCCTGTGAAGGCAGTGAGTGTGGTGGGGACAGCTGGAGGCTGGCGATGGCCCTCCCCAGGCTGCAGCCTCCGACTGAGCAGCACAGCACTGGTGGAGAGGCACAGATAAACTAAAAGATCCATGGGAAGATGAGGCTGCAGTTTAATATTCTGTTTCATATAGGTATATCATCACTCTAATCTGCAGTCACCCATCCCAGCAGGTGGTAATTCTCATGCCCTAGAAAATTCTTCCACATAGATCAAAAGGGGCACTGCAGAGGCTGCTGCTTTCCCCAGGGTTTTTCCTTATTGGTGCTCAAACACTGGGACTTAAGGCTGAGCTACCCCCAAGCAGATCACCTCGTTCCCTCCCCTGGGCACACCACAGAGGTGGCAGGGCACAGCCCTTTGCCCAGGGCAGAGGTCCAGGTTGGTCCCTCCTCCTGCACACTGGCTGTGAGACCTAACGAGCTTCATCTGTGGGATGGGGGGAGGGAGCAGGAGAGGAGAAGCAGTGATGCTGGAACACAAACTTGGGGCCAGGCAGCGGTGCTCTGATGGCACAGGCTCTGGGGTGGTGGCGAGGGCAGCCCAGCATGTTGCAAGAGCCCTCTCCCAGGGCACACGTAGAGCTGGCAGAGCAAAGGCAGCCGCTGGGCTACTGTGGCAGGGTGTTTCCCTGCCCTGGGCGCTGCCCGCAGCCGTGGCAGGGTGTTTCCCAAGGGTGACTTGGGGCTGCGTGGAGCTCTACAGAGACCTTTGGTCCCCCCAGCCCAGCGGGAGTGCTTGCTGCCACTGTGTGAAGAAAGAGACACGGGTAGCCCAGGCGCAGGGCAAACCATCATTGAGGAGTCACAGCTCCAACTACGCCCCTTCCCACCCCAAACGCCCAAGTGCAGAGAGATGATACAGGACTTGCACTTGTCCCCATCACCGCACCCACCAGAGACGATCCCTGCCACCAGCACGTCACAGCCAGTGACGTGCGCAAGGACTGGGATGCCCCTGGACACCCTCCTCCCTCTGTCTCTCCTAAGCCAAACCTAAGGCACGAAGAGGAGGAGGGATTTTCTCTTCTTCCTCCATGCCAAGGCTGGAATCCCAGCTATAGCAACAGGAGGGGGGCTGCTTCAGAGCAAGGGACATCTTCCCGCCTCCAGTCAGTTGTCAGGGCATCTCTCATCCTATCTTCAAGTTTTGGAAAGCGAGGATCAATCTTTTATCAGCTGTGACAGCTGAAAGTCCCAGCGGTTCCTGCCTGCTCCGTGCCTTCCCAGGCCTGCTCTCTGCGAGGCTCCTTCTGATGCTGAGATGCAACTCGAGATGATCCCAATTAAAGCAGTGAGGCTGTCACACCGTCAGCTGCACAAGCGAGATGAGAAAACTAATGGTGTCACCGAGTGTCTGCAGGAACAAATTTACAAACCTAATCACCTCCTGGCATAGCCGGGTTGCCAGTGCCTGAAGGAGGGTGAGAGGGGAGAAGAAAGCTTTTGGGACTCTTAAAGAATGTTAATTCGCACTAATAGGAATCGGATCCGTCCTTGCCTGTAATCAGCAGCAGAACTGAGATCCTGAACTGGAATACTAATGTAAGTGCTCCATGGGAGATGGAAGCCTCTCAAAACCACTCTCAAATTATGAGAACTAAACATTAGAAGAGCAGCACAGCAAACTGCAATGCAGCTGTGGTGTCAGGAGG
>NW_010113296.1:0-1286 GCF_000699245.1 Pterocles gutturalis | reverse complement strand
CTGAACGAGGATGTTGAGAAATTCAGTGGAAGTATCACTGCCTCCTAGTAGTGCCCAGGACCACAGACCCCTACTGACTGCTACCCAACACATTGATTTTTCCTTCCAGGCACCCTCCCAAAGCTGGGTGTGATCCCTGTTTCTCCTGTAAAAGAGATGACAAATGAATTTTATACTGGGTTGATCAGGTGCATTCTCTGTGCTTAATGAAACCCACTACATGGGAACAGGAAAGAATGGCTTATTGGGGCAGTTGTTATATTTTGTTATTCTATATAACTATTGTTATGTTTTGGGGGCAGGGAAATACCTCTGACACTTCAATGAGATATGAAGGATTTGGGGTGTTCAGCTTGAGATATGGCACTGAAAACGAGCAGCTCTTCCTGGAAATAAAGGTGACGGGAAAGGCCTGATGCTGAGAAGGGGACAGATCCAGGACCCCACTAGCTGCTGAAACCTTTTGCAGAAGAGGGACCTGACTGCAAGTTATCACTGTGAGGGATATACTGCAGGTGTCAAGCACATCTCTTAAAAGGCACTTTGTTCTCTCTCATTAGCTTTTCCCATTGACCTGCATGGCATAGCAGAGGAGAGAGAAGGGCATATGCCACACACAGAGGATGCCCCAGGGACCCCCAGAGGCCTCTGCCTCTCTCACAGCCCAGAACTCTCCTTGGCTTCACTTTGGTTTCAGCAGAAGTTTCCTGTTCCTCATTATTAGAGGAAAGCAAAGCCTAAAGTGCCTTTGAGCTTCAGAACTCACTTTGCAAGTGAGCCGCGGAGCACAGAGTGACCACAGCCAGGATGCAGGAGCCCTCTGCATCTCCTTCTGCTCTGCCAAAGGAGAGGTCCCTCTTCCCACGCTGCTCCATTGCACAGGACCATCGCCTCCATAAAGGGGAACAGGATTAATTCAGGACAGCCCAAGAGTGATCCTTTGGTTCTCAACTATTGATGAAAAGGAAGAAGTCTATTTTTTTAACCTTTAAAATGAAATTACCCCCAGTTAAAATTCATGATTTACTTTTTTCTGTTATTTTTAGCAAACCATCTTTGTAACAAGCATGTCAGTAAGATAACTTCATTTTTCTGTATACTCAGGAGATACGCAGTAACAACTGCAGATGCGATTCCAGAGCATCCATGCCCGAGGCTGCCACCAAAACAATGAAACCCGCTACAGACGCACTCTGCTTTTCCCTGTCACACACAGGGACACATCTCCTTCACTAACCAGTGTGCAGCTCCCGCGGGCCCGGCCCCCCGGGGGGAAGATGCCGCTC
>NW_010113295.1:0-9453 GCF_000699245.1 Pterocles gutturalis | reverse complement strand
TAATAGCATTTAAGTGTTTTCAAAGGCCACCAAAAATAAAATAATGTGTGATTAAATAGGTTTAAAAAGCAGTAGGTTTGAGTTACATTTATGTAGTTGGACTGGAACCTGAATATGGTTTGGTTTTCCAAGTTTAGTAAAAGAGTTTAAACACATACTGTTTGATATATTTTTTGAATTTGTTTAAAATTCAGAGGTAAATAATTATACTTCACGGTTAAAAGCAGTATTTTTAATGATATTGTCGAGCAGCAAAGACAGAAAGGAGGGACCTTGCTGCCAGTGAGGTACTGTGCACGTAGAAGTTAAGTTTTGTTAATAGACTATTTCAAAAGCTTGTGCTTTCTCAGTACATGAATCTGTAAGTAACGGTCTGTTCCCTGATGTCTACCAAGCGGTTCTGAATTTTTATCAACTTTGCTAATTCTCATATATCAAAATAGAAACAAATTTCAACAGCAAGAGTGTCTCACTCCATTCCTTTGATTTACTAATGCCTGGAGGTTCCAGTACTCTCTGGACTCCTCCATGATAAATGAAAAAGACTCGTGAAAACATTGCACCATGAAACAATCAACTTGCAAATTTATAATGTATTCTATTGTAACAATTAGCCAAAGTAAAATAAGACTCCTAACGACAACAATAACAAATTAAAGAGGAATAAAGCTTACTCAGTGTGTTAATTCTATTTTCCACTTGGGTACTACTCAAAACATCAGTGGAAACAGAATGAGAGCAAATATTTCCCATGGAAAACCAACGACTTGAAGTTAGCCTTTCACAAGTGAGGACTGCAACCCAAATAAAATTATTCTCCTTGGATTCCACTGGCAGATGCTAAAATAATTCTGCTTTACATGGTGATTGAGAGGCTTTTCAATTTTTTTTTCCTCTTCCAAAGAGAGCCAGGGGAAGATGGGGATGCCCATTTTCTCATGTTTTTTTTTTTTTTTCTTACCACTGTAGCATCTTGAGGCATGTAATGGTCTATACAAAATAGGGATAGATTTTTCCAAAGTGACTTGCATTAATTGGGAGAGTTCACATCTGTACACAATCATCATGTGCAGGGAGTACCAGGGAACAAGGATGGGGGTAATCCATGTATTTAGAAGGTATCCATAATTGGGAAATTTTCACTGGTGAAAGCCCTTCTCATAGACAATGCAACATAGGCAGAATATAACCTGGGCTTTGTATACTCCTTTTGGCATCATCACAGCTGGCTTAATTTTTTTTCCATTTTAGCAAGTGATATTCACCCTGTAAATAATTCATGACATAGATTAAAAAAAAAAAAAAAAAACACTGTAAAATCAACATAGTTTATCTAGTACTATCCAAACAACTTAATACAGATTCTCTTAGCTCTTTAGTACCACCACTGCTGTTTACAGTAGCTTCATTAAAAAGTCAATTTTGCTAAGAATTACCTACATTTAGAGGCTAATATTTCCTTGAGCATTGCAGTCTGCCTGGATGAAAGAAGGAGCTCTAGGGTGGCAGGAGAGAAAGGTCAGCTGGTGGGAGATGCGCTGGAGAACTCCAGGTCCTGGGTGGCACCTATCTCAGAGCTCCCTTGAAGGAGTGTTGATCCACTTTGGGTAATGATGGTTTAGGTAATTAAGCCTGAAATACAAGTAGGATTTGGTAAGTAGAATTGAACTTTGATTAAACCTTCTGATGGGTTATGCAAAGAGAAGAGCACTGAAGAGAGGGAATTTCTTAATAATATTGACTTCTGTCAGAACACTAGACATTGTTGAAACAAAGTGTACTCAACTGGAAAATTGGATGTGAGGAGGAGTTCTCTGCAACTCAGATATTACAGCTGCAGTGTGCTGCCTGCTTGTGATTTAATACAGAGCCTTACACTGAGAAGAGAAAGCAGGAGGAAACACAAGTCTCTTGCCTCATGTTAATCTAGGCATTGATATTAATTTTGGAAGCATTGTGTGTCTGGAGCATTCACAGCTGTTACAACTACTTAGAGCCCAAAAAGAGATTTAGTTTAGAGAGTAACTGATATCATGCAGTGTCCCTAGAGAAGGAAATGGTGCTCTTGCATCTTGATAGGTGCTATAAGGGCAGTAGTAAAGTCTCAACTTTTCATGGCTTTCAGATTGCCTTTTAATCCGTTATTTTTATCAACTCTTTCAAGTTAAAACCTAGGTGCAACATCTGGCTAAGGAATATACGATAGAGTTAGGGTTGTGGTTCATCTCATCCCTAAATCGAGCTTTATCTTTTTCATGCAGAAGTTTTTGGGTTTGGTTTTTTTTTTTTTTTTTGAATCAGATGTTTCATGCCTGGCTTATTCATCCATGTGACAGTTAATTACTTTTGAAGGAATTGAGACATTATTGAAGAAAGTGGGTAAGAGCTGTCAACAGGAAAACCTTGACAAAATCAAGACGGTAAGATAATCTTGTCAGCTGTTGTAGTTGCCATCTGAAATCCTGTCTTCGTTCAGTAGAAGCAGCCAGCAATGGCTGGGCTGTTGTGACAGTCTCACTGTTTCTCTGCCCCTAGATTTATTCCTATCAAGAAATTGTCTTGATAGTCTACAGAGTTGGGAAAAGCCATTCAATAAACTTACAGGGGAGTTTAATGAGGTTTTGATAAAATACTGCTCTTCCGTGTGCCTGCCAGAACGTGGTTGTTTTTCCTGAGTTCTGCCGTTGCTCCTCTGGGACCACTCTGTGCTTGAACATTTTCAATAACTTCACGTGGTTGTACATCTTGCTGCAATGCTGCGAGCAGAATGGAAGCTGTTCCCATTAGTTGCTATGCCTGGTTAATGTATTACCAGTACTGTAATCCTTGTTTTCAGTGGGTCATTGCTAGGTGATCTGTTTTTCAGCCAGTTCTGTTATTGCCAGACACATTTTTAGAACACAGGAGTGTACCAATCCTTTGGAAGAGGACAAATCCACATTTCCGAATCATTTTCCCTGTCTGTGTTCACTCTATTCGATACAAGCAGCTTCCGTTATTTGGGGGAGAAGGGGAACTGGTCCAGAGTCAAACTGGTTGGTTTGTTTGCCATTTACTGTGCGTTAAGCAACACTTAACTAGTCTGTTTGAAAAGGTAGTGGTGGGGAGAACCAGAGAGAGTGGGGGACTAGGTAGATCTATTGTGTGCTTTTTTGCTTAAAATATTTTAAATTCACAGCCTCTTTCTGGAGTGCCTTGCCTCTAGGGGTCTTCTCTGCCTTCCATAAAGAATAAAATCTGAGATGGAGTTAGCCAAGTGTAATTTGCCTTTTCTCTAGAAGTGAACCTGAATGCATAAAGCTAGCTGGTAACAGGAGTGTAGATGGAAAGGAAAGTTAATAAGAGGCAATAAAATACCTACCTGGAACTTGATACGGTCAATATCTCAACTTAGAACTCCATGTGGTTTAAGCAAACGTTACCAGATCCTATTAGGTTTTCCTGTACTTCACAGAAGCCTCTGCAATTCTTATTTCTTTTTCCTCTTCACTCCCTGCCAGCCTGTTGCAGCAAACACTGCAAAGCTATTTTTCATGCTCAGTAGCATGGAAACAAAAGGGAGAGTATGAGCTATCACCTGGAGGATTTTTACAGGGGGTTACGTGTGGATCCGGCGAAAGGCCAGCTGTAGATCGTGCAGATGACACTTAATCTTTTTGTAATACATTCTCTGGACTGTGGTTTGCACGAGCTTGCTTCCCTCTGGTTGTGTGGGATTTGAAAGGGATAGAAAAACTTGCCATAGGTGTTATATATTCTGGTTCCACATACATGCTTTCTGTCATAACTGAATCTGAGGTTTGCAGCAGTTCTTGATGATCATGCTATGCTGAAAATCAAATGAAGATATCTTGGCTCAGCCCTGTTTGAACACTGCTGACTCTGTTACCTGGTATCATGAGCTGCTGGTAGTTTCCAGATCATTTCTGCAGAAAAAAAGTTTTGTCTTGCAGATCATTTTGCTGCTCCTCCTTGGACTGTACATTCATTTCCAGTCTGGTTTTTGTTTGTTTGTTTTTCCCTGTATCTGACACATGCTCCCAGATGATATTTGTCTCCATTAAAATGGCATTGAAGTGTGTGTTTGTATGCTCCTTCACTTTCTTTGGGGATTCTTTGCTTTTCCTCAGGATAAGGGCTGTTTGATACCTGGAATTTGTCTCCGCTGCAGACCAAGCAGACTTGGTTTCTTTCTGTTTGAAGCAAAACCACTAATAATTGTCAATTCCAGCAGGAAGGTGGAGAAAGGAATGTCTGGACAAGTTCTGTGAAATTCTCCAGGTTAAAGCCTCCAGACATCAAAAATCAATTTTGTTTGTCTGTCTAAATGTTATTGGTCAAAGTTGAGTAATGATGTTGAGGTGTGTTGCTCAAAGATGAGCAAAGTGGGTAGGAAGAGGCAGGAGCCATCCTCTAGATCAAAGATATCTCTGTGTTGTCGGGTTTGTAACAATTCCTATAAAGTAATGCCTGCTGCTCTGAAACATTTCCTCTGACATATGAGAGATGAAAATACAGACACTGAAGTAATTGGTTTGTCCAGGTGGATATATTGCATACACAGGTATAACCTGTCTCCGGTGTTTGACCATACAGCTCCCCATACCATGCAAGACCCCAGCTGGAATGGCCCTGTGGCCATTCCTCTCCTCACCTGGCCAAATCCCACCCTGACCCTGAGGTAGCTGAACTGAAAAGCAAATATTTCCACTGTCAGAAGTTCTCTCCCAAGTGTGCCGTATTACTAAACACGTGTTTTCTATCCATTTGCCCAGTTACAACTGAGGGAGATGTGTTTATGATTGTGAGAGTCTAACTTGACAAAGACCGTGAGCAGATGGTGAAGCTTTACTTTTTGACTGCTAACATCTGATTTCCAACATCACAATTTCTCCATTAATTTCTAGTCCCTTGTGCCTGTCCACCAAGCATGATTCTGAAATTGCTTTTGGATTGCTTCAGATCCAGGATGAATTCTAACTTTCACCTGGGGAATATTGCTGACTTCTTTGTAACTGAAAGTACAGATTGAGTTTGGTAACTATTACTTTGGACAAAGGTGAGGCTCTTCCTGTTCTTTGTACTCAAGATGACTCATTACCTGATCTCAGGATCCGTATAGATTTTTTTTTTTCTGCAACTCTAAGGTATCTAATTTTGCTGATTCAGATTGCTTCCTAATAGTGTCCAGCTATTTTTGAACATAGAGTTAATCTGTGGTATCAGCGTGGGACGCTGCAGTGAAGGGACAATGCAAGTAAAGCCAAGTCAATTGATGTTCTGTGCAAAGGAAAATAAATAAATGAATTCCCAGACTGGAAATAAGACATTGAATGCCAAGGTGCTAAAAATGCTAAAATTTTGAGGGAGGTTTTCTAGCAGCATGTTGCAATTTGGAAAGCATAGTATGGGTTAACCGTTGTACCATGGCCTCAGGTCATAGTTATATCGCTGTGCTGTGGTTATAGAGACTATGAAAATACGTAATAAGGACTCATTTGTAGACAGGTTTTTGCACTAATTTTTCTTTCAGTTAAGGCTTGACAGAAAGAATTTTTTTGAGAAGTGGTGAGGGGTAAACTTAATTCCTTAAACTTGTAAAACCTCATCCTGGCTGCCAGCATAACAATGCTTTGTACTCATGCATTTGCCTAAAATGGAAGATGACTAATACTTTTAAAATTTCTTTACATTACTGCTTTTGTCCCAGACCATTGGCCTCTCTACTGAGCGGTCACACCAGGGAATATGAAACTGGTTTAAGTCCTTGGAGTCAGCCCTGGTCTCAGAAGAATACATTGCTGAACAGGACGAGAGAGACCGGAGGTTACTGCCCATGTTCGTTCAAACTCTGAGTTGAAGTGATGTGCCTGAGGTCACCTGGGAGGCATGTGGCAGAGCTTAGCGGGTCATCCTTGGTAGGTTCTTCCCTTCTCTAGGTTCCTCTGCCTGTCTGTACTGGGTCTGTTTGTCTGCTGCTTTAACTGCAGAAGAGGAATGATGACATTTAGCGATATTTTGTTAAGTTCTTCACAATGTGATGAGAAAACATCCTCTGAGTATCCTAAATAAATGTAGTTTTACTAGGAAAGGGTAAAGAAAGATTAAATGAAGAAGATACTCAGGAGAAACTGGCTATCAAAATACCTCGGGGATCTCTTTTCACATCTCTTATCATCTCACTGACACGTGTGGGAGTGAGCTGGGAAGCTTAGTAAGAAAATGGTCTTGACACTGAAGTCTGTCTCCAGTGTTCCATCACCTTAGATAGTGGATCAATGACCAAGGCATTAAGGGTATCTGGAACTCAGTGTTGAAGCTACCCAGAATTTCAGAAGATGAACCATAGAAGTTAACAAAGTGGTCTTTTAAACAATGGATCTCCTACCATAGGAGACAAGTGTCATCCTAACTACTTGGAGGGAATGGTTAAACCTGATTTCAATATGTGAACTGATAGAAGCTTTCTTTTTCTGTTTTTAAGCAAGTCAATGTCCTTGTTTTAAATCCAATATCCTAAATGGAATGTACAGATTGTCTTGGGGATTAAATAGTACTTGTAATGTACTTTTTATTGCAAATATTCTTGGACTTGCCTCTTCAGAGGTAAAGTTGAAAGTGTGCTACAACTCAAGTCTGGTTCAGCATGACCAGAAGAAGCACTGTGGGGTTACAGAGCACGGGTCTGTGCTTAGTAACATGCAGACATTCTAGGATTATGTAGCTTTGACAAACAGCTGAGAAGGCTTTGAATAACAGCCACATGTGTACGAGCTGTAAGCCAGATTCTCTGCTGTGATGCAAGCCCCATTGAGCCATCTGACGGTGTAATGGAGCTGAAAAGTGGCTCTGTAATATATCCCCATCTTCTGTTCCTCAACCACGAGGTAGTTCCCAGCTGGCACACCCAGTTCTCATCCACAAAGCTTAGACCCCAGAATAGGGACCCTGTCTGGACTTACACTGTGAGCCTGCTAAGGAGGATGTGATTAGGTGAAACATTTCCACCAGGATATTCCCACAGAGCTGTTCCAAATACACTGGGACCAGTTTGGTTCAGGAAAGGGAGTCTGCATTGATGTCTTCCAAACGGGTGTTCCAGTGAGAGAAGCTGGAGCTTAAAATTTACCCCTAGCATTTATTCTTCAGACAAAATGAGGTTAGATGTAACGTATGACCTTAAAAGTTCACTGCTCCTATGGATGTCGTGCAAACCACTTGCTGATGTAGACTTACATCCCAGCACTGGTTTGACTTACCAACCCTGAACAGGTGGGTTTCTCTGCAAGATGAGGATTTTTTTTCATGCTGACAGAGCATCACAGTTTGGTTATGTCTGTATGACAATTGCCATACCCAGTTTGCTATGTATTGGGGGATTTCCACTTTCCCAGTGAAGGAGGAAAAAAAGAAAATTGGATGTGGAGCACTCTTATTTTAAACAAACCAAAAACTTCCTATGAGCAACCACAGAAAAAGTTTAAGGCTTTTTTTTTTTTTTTTCCCAATCAGAAATCCAAATAGCTATTATGACTTGCCTTGTGAAATACTGAAGTAGTTAGTATGTTTATTATGTTTTCTTCTTAAAGCAGGACCATGTAGTCAATGTTGCTGACTCCTGGGAAAGCTCCCATACCTTCACAGAGGTGCATGCCATGGTTTTTCATTCTTGCTGGTTTTGACTCAACAGTCAAACATGAATTAAGGCAGTGAGTGACAGGTGTTAAGATGGACTGGTTGTCTGCTAGAATCTGGTGTATTTTCTGTGTGATGCTTATAGTGTCCTCCCCGGGCATCTGACTAGAAAATCAACTTTCTCTCATTTTGTGATATTTTCTTTCCAAATTTCTGAGCAGGAGTTCAAACCTCAGTATGGTAAATTCACATGGTAACAAGCGACCAAGATACCACAGTTTGGAGAATTATTCTTTTCAGATAGCGTTGTTTAGAGTGTTAATCTTTATTAATATTGAAATTTAGCTGAGTTGATGCTTTGTGGCTGAACAATGAGTGTGTGTGCTCCAGAACTTCCCCACTTGCCAAGCAAAACCACCTTGTAGGGGGTTGAGGCCCCTTTCTGCAGGTGAAGCTCCCCTGTACACAGGTGAATCATGGAAATATATTTAGAGCTCTAAAAAGCATCTGCTTATCATTTTTTCATAAATATGTGTTTTGCTTTTTAGGCCTTGTACAATTGCAAAGTGGAGGTTCAAACCTGAGGTTATTATGCCCTGTATTGAGATTACAGCCTGTGGTTAAGGCAAATGTTTGGACAAATGAAGAAACATGTACGTTTGCGTTAAATAGCTGTTAGGAGCAGAAATGCCTGGCCAGTGGTGCAGAAATTTCTTCCAGATGTGTCTGTTTTCCCCCCACCTGATCCCCCTTTCTTTTAATTCTCTGTTGTTTACAGTGGCATCCACGGAAGGAGTTAAATCTCTCAGGGAGCTGACTCCTTTTTATAGTGAGGATACCAGACTTTGACAATTATCTGAAAATCTAGGGGCCATCAGGTGAGTTATATGGTTAAGGCAATTGGAAGCAAGCTCATCAGAAAGTGTACAGTGGAGCTAATAAATAGCGGGATGAGCCTGAGGCATTTCACAGGAGAAAAATAACAGGTAATTATCACTTGAAAGATTTTACAGTCTCTTCATTATTTGGACATAATTAACTGAGAGGCAAAATATTGCAGCCTGATAAGGTGAGTCTTTGTCAAAAGAAGGGATCCATGCTCTCTGCATGGGAAAACTCTTCAGTTGAATTAAGGCTATAGAACTTCATGCATATAGATGGAATGACAATGGAAATACAATAATTTGAAGGTGAACTATCACTTTGCAAGATCTGGCTTATTGATACCTGCTTTTGCTGGCTTTGGTTTCTAGCTCAGCTGAGTGAATACAACATTGTTCTCAGCTTTGCATGATGTATTGCTACAGTTAAATCAGTATAATGGTTTAAAACCATTGTTGGTTCTAAGAAAAGCCATAATATTTGTTATATGTATATCAACATTTCTGTGCTACCCAGAACTGGAATTTCTCTGCCAGATTTCAGGGTGGGGGCAGGTAGCAGGGAGCAGCTCGAGCTTCGCTTTGCAGCTCTGCATCCTCAGGGGAGCGGTGGGGACCTGCCCATCTCTGGGAGACTGTCCTGAGCTGGGGACTTGCCTGGATGCAGCGTCACCTACCCCGAAGTCTAACCATCAGATGAAAACCACATTTGACTGCAAGTCAAATCCACAAAGTACTCGGTACGGGTTGAGTCAGTGCATTTCACAGCTAACGTTTAGCATCTCTCTAATTTAATTAACTTCGACACAAAAGCTATTCAATCGCAATCTTAACCGGGCATTTAAAGGCATTCCCCGAGGTCTTAACACCCTTCCTCGTCCTTCCCGTTGTCTTTCGCTTTTAGCTTTAAGGGAGACAAGACTTTAAATGGCCGTCT
>NW_010113294.1:3880-5822 GCF_000699245.1 Pterocles gutturalis | reverse complement strand
CGCTCCTGGCCCTGGGTGGGGACATGCATTGCCCCGTTTGCTTTCTATACATCCACCTGGCCCCCGGCCCACCCCCATGCCCTGAGCCCCCTCACCTTGACAGCATCAAGGCCCCGGTTCCTGGGGCCATGGCGTTTCTCCTCCTCCAGTTCAGGCGTGCTCATCCGCTCCACAGCCGGCGGCTCCCGTGGGCCATCCCTTTTGAGTCTCTGCACAGGCATGGGGGGGCTGCGTGGTCCTGGCTGGACATGGAGCAGCCCCACGCCTCCGTGCCCAGCCTGCTCCCTCCGTGCCCAGCCTGCTGGTGGAGGTGGCTCTGGGCACAGCTCACAGCTCGCTGCTGAGGTCTACAGGATGCCCAGTAGCCCCTGGGCTTGTCCTTGCCCACCTGCCCTACTTGGCAAGCTGGGCACCTGCCTGCTGCTCAGCTCTGCCCCATGGGCGAGAGCTCCCAGATTGGGAACCTGATGTCCCTGAGAGCCCTTGGCCACTTTGCTGCATCCCCTGGGATGTGAAGTGCCAGCCTCCTCACTTCTGAGTCCCTAAGGATGGGCACAGTGCAAGGCGGGTCCCTGCTGCAGCCTGGGCAGGTTCCCCTTACGGACCCACCTTCTCCTCCTCCTCCGCCAGCTTCTGCTCGATGAGTTCCTTGGCCCGTTCCACGTCCAGCTCCATGTCTACCCACAGTGCACAGCCCCGTGCAGAATGTGGCCTCTCCTCCTTGCCACCACAGGCAGGGAGCACCCAGTGCTGGGTCCTGGTGGGTCTGCTGGCCACGGGGCTTTATGCTGCTGTCCCCTCCGTCCGGCAGCCCAAGGGCACTGACAGCTGTGGCTGCTCCACATGACTGGGGCAGCTCACCCTCCTGCTTTCTGGCGGCCCTGGCTCACCTCCCCAGCCCCTCCCCCTCTTAAAGAGACCCATTGACCCCCTCGGGCTGCCCAGGACCCCCGCGCTGCGTGCGGGGAGCTGGGGTGCACACGGCTTGTGGCAGCTGGTCCACAGAGGCTCAGCACAGCAGGGACACAGTCTGGGATTGCCCCATGGGTCCTGTGCCACCCACTCTGGGTGGCCAGGATGCTCCCCTGCTGTCCCCCTATCCCCATGCAAGCAGATGCTGCAGCACCCACCAGCATCTCCCAGGACTCCCTGACACCCAGGGGTGTTGCTGCCCAACACAAAAGAAAGCGACAGGCCCCCCAAACCTCTCAGCCAGCAGCATGTGACGCCAGGAGCCACAGTCCCCCCACACCGCTTTGGAGGATGACCTCACGTGCGGAGCATCCTGAGCAGTCTTGCTAGGGTCCTGGTGGCTGCCTGTCCCCTCCTGCCACACACGGGCAGCCTGGCGTCAGCCTCACATGCCCGGCGGGCAGAGCCAGCAGCTATTCCGTGCAGCGGGGACATTGTTCAGCCCCCCAGGCTTTGCTCTCCCACTTTGTAAGATGAGGCCAGCACTGCCCTGTGATGGAACAGTTAATGCGCTGGGCACCGGCCCCAGCACAGGACCTGGGGGAATGACAGTGGGGACACATCACTGTCACACTCCTGGACAGTTGCCAGGGACACCTGTGGGTGCCCTGTCCCATGGGTGCCACAGCCTCAGGCTGCAGAAAGGTGCCATTTTCACTAGGAGAGGTGACAGTGGCCACAAAGGTGGTCCTGGGATTGTTCCCCTCCTCCATGGACTGTACTGCCTGGCCCCAGGGTAGGCACAGGCTGAAACCTCTGGAGGGGAGTAATGGGAAAGGGAGGCAGTGGCCCCACACCAGCAAGCAGGCAGGATGGCAATAGGATGATGGTGGCAGTGCCAGGGAAGGGTCCAGACAGGCAAGGAGCCAGGGCTGGTGGGACAGGGTCAGGATGGCACCAGGATGATGGTAGCAGTGCCAGGGAAGGGGCCAGACAGGCAAGGAGCCAGGGCTGGCGGGACAGGGGCAGG
>NW_010113294.1:1657-3865 GCF_000699245.1 Pterocles gutturalis | reverse complement strand
GCAGAGCGGGGCACCCAGGCTCTCCCCAGTCACCTTGTGCCCATCCCAACATGGGAGCAGATGTAGGACAGGCACAAGGACCTCCTGTGGCTGCAGGTGACAGCCCAGGGACAGAGGAAGGATGAAAAGGCTTTATTGATAAATATAGACTATGTACAGAGGGGAGACATCTCCACCCTGCCCAGCACCCTGGGGCCTCCTGGCCAGGGGAAGCTGGAGCCCAGCAGGTCATCGCCTCTCCCCAGTGGCACAGCCTGGCAGCGGTGCCCTGGCCATGCCAACCTGCACAGAGACATTTGGTCTCAAACCTCCTGCAGCAAACACGGTGTGTGGCCGTGTCCCCAGCCGAGAGGGGCCATTGTGCCAGCACAGCCCCATGCAGCCCTTCCTGGGGGGGGAGCAGCAGCTGTCCCCGCTCTGGAAGGGCCTGGACACCGCACAGGACATCCCTGGAGGTGCCCCTCTGCCCTCCGGCCCCCAGCCCTCCCCCGGCAGCCAGTGGCGGGGCTCAGTTCCTGGGTGGCAGGGGCTGGTTGACAATCACTTGCACAACAAAATCCTTCTGGATCTTGGTCTCCTGCAGGCGCGTGCGGTCGGTGAGCAGCTTGCCCGAGAAGAACCAGCGCTGCCAGGCCAGGTCAATGCCCTCCTGCGCCTGCAGCTGCTTCTTCAGCTGCCCGATGGTGTCACCCATGCTGGCGCTGAGCCGCAGGGCCTTGCCGGGGGAGAGCCGCACCTTGAGGGCAACCTCTCGTCGGGTTTTTTTTTCCGCTGGCTTCTCCTCGCTCCGCGCCAGGATCAGGTTGACAGGAGGTGCCAGGCAGTAAACAGGCAGCTGGTACCGGTTGCCCAGCTCATCGTAGCACTCTGTCAGGGACCCTGGGGACAGCAGGGTGAGATGCTGCGGGTGGGCATCCCCACAGACCCCCCCAAATTTGGATGGGGCCACCCCCAGCATTGGGCAGAGCCCATCTTGCCTCCCTTGCCTGGGTTGAACTGTGTGGATGGCAGCCTGGAACCTCTCTCCTCTCCAACCTGGGACCCTGATACACTCGGATGTGGAGCACCCATCACCACCCCACCCGCACCCCCGGTGCCATCCCTCACCGTGTGGCAGGGTGATGTTTGCTCCATCGAGGATGGCCTGGGCTCGTTGGCCTCCACGGCGTAGGCAGCTGCCTTCAGGGCATCCCAGATCTCCTTGCGGCCCTCGAAGGCAGGCGCCGTGTCCCAAAACTCATCTCGCTTGCTGCGTAGCTGCCCGTCCGTCATGGGGTAGTCGCTCTTCCACTTGGGACGCTCCTTCTTCAGGGGCTCATTGCGGCCTGGGGAGGGGGGGATGCTCAGCCAAGAGAAGGGACTCCCCCTTGGGCCCCAAGCCCCCCACCTCCTGGTCCCCATGGGCTCCTGGGGACCCCTTGCACCCTGCACAACAGTGTCTGAGGGACTGGACTGCCGTGCCCAGTGCAGGGCAGTCCCCAACGCAGCCAGGGGGGAGCTCGGCTAAAGCTAGCCCTCTCCAAGGCCTCACCGGCCCCATAGCAGCTGCCCCCCCATGCGACATCCTTTGCCCACAGGAGGGACATGGGCTCTTGTCCCCCAGCCCCTGCCCCGCAAGGTGGCCACGGGGCATCGGGGCCCTCTGAGGCAGAGCAGTATTTATAGCTTGGGGAATTAGCCAGGAAATAAGCCGATGAGTCAGAGCGGGAAGGGGATTAGGGAGGCTGAGCAGCAGCCCTGGCAGGGCCGGGCAAGACTTCTCCATCCTCTCTGCCTTTTTTGGGTACCAGCTCTGGGCAAGACAGCATGGACACAGCATCCAGGGCATCGGGGGGCAGAGGGCATCACTGGGGTGGGGGCTGCCAGCCTGCAGCAGCCCCAGCAATGGGCTGAACTGAGCAGGGTCTCCACGAAACAGCCCCTAACCATGTCCCCAGGGACCCCCAGCAGCCAGCACTGCACAGGGGTCTGGGCCACCCCCATGTCAGCCCCACCCTCCCTACACCAGGCCGTGGCCCCACAGGAACGGCCCCGTCCCGCTGGCCCTACGGCTGGGCCAGAAGCATAGGGCAGGAAGGACCTGTTGTCACTTCCAGCTGAGCTGGGGACAATGAGTGACAACAGCTCCTTCCTGTCTCCCCCTGCCTCCCTGGAACGGTCAGCCGGCACCCTTCCTGCAGGGACAGGATATGGGGGATGTGGAGCCCC
>NW_010113294.1:1289-1593 GCF_000699245.1 Pterocles gutturalis | reverse complement strand
CCTGCCAGGCAAGGTGATGCCACATATCAGCCTCTGGGGACAGTCACCTCTGACAGCTGTGCGCTGAGCCACATTCCCTAGGCAGCTTTCCCTGGGCAAGGATGCAGTGACACAAGGCACTACATGACCCTTTTTATACACCAGCCCTGTCCCACCCCATCCAAGACCACTGGAGCTATCACAGCACCCAGTCCAGAGCTGGATACAACACACGGCTTAACCCAGGACAGGCACCCACCCTGGGAGTCTCCATGGGGCACAGGAGCTCACCCACCCCAGGGCTGGATGCTGAGCATCCCTGATG
>NW_010113294.1:918-1141 GCF_000699245.1 Pterocles gutturalis | reverse complement strand
GGAGCAGCAGCCATGGACAGCCTGAAGGACACGGCCAAGACCACATCTCCACGCTGCTGCGGCCACGGGGCTGGCACACACGTCCTTGCAGCCAGGACCATCATGCACATTGGGATTCCCGGCCGGCACCGACCCCATGGTGTCGCTCACAGCAAAGGGCAGAGGCTGGCCCAGGTGAGGCAGCAAGATCAGAGCCCTGGGGCTTGGCTGTGGCCATCCCGTG
>NW_010113294.1:666-896 GCF_000699245.1 Pterocles gutturalis | reverse complement strand
GTGTGGGCAGGTGTGCCCGGCAGCCTTGCCCAGGTAGACAGAGGCTAAGCCTTGTCTATTTATTGCTGCCACCCAGCCGGGGCCCCATAGACTCTAATCACCTCCTGCCACTCTATTCCTGGCCCTTGTGCAACCCTCCGCCCCAGCAGCACCACCGGACAGGTCCGGCTGCTCACTGCGCCCGGACTCGAGCCAACAGGATCTGGCTGTCAGCCTGGCTGGCCGCCCCC
>NW_010113294.1:0-534 GCF_000699245.1 Pterocles gutturalis | reverse complement strand
CCACTATCGGGTCCTGGAGGCCAGCTTGTCTCCAGAGGAGATGGCAGCCAGATGGCACACAGCACCGCTGGCTTGTCCCCTCCTGGGTCAGGCAGGGTTGGGATGCTGCACGCCACTCACATCCCCTGCTCCTCCTGCTGCTGGGCCAGGCTGGCCATCCCAGCGACAAAGCTGTCACCTGCTGTGGGGACCTCTGGCAGGACCCCGCGGGGGCTGGCACAAAGCCCCAGCCAGGGCAGGAGCCAGATGAGCAGATGGGCTGCTTGGCAGAGCCCCCAGGACAGCCAAGGCAGGCAGGCAGAACACCGCTCCCCGCCGATGGCAGGTCCTTGCGTGCTGGGACCTGCCAGCCTGGAGCCATGTCCCCACGCTGTGGGTGACGGCAGCTGCAGCCTTGCTTCATCCCATCCTCTGCCACCTGCTGAGCAGCTCCTGTGGGCTGGTGGCACCACGCAAGGGAGGGCAGGAGCCAATACCCTGACACCAGGGACAGCCCCATGCCCCCACGTGGAGACACGCTGCAAGAAAGCAGCA
>NW_010113293.1:0-17408 GCF_000699245.1 Pterocles gutturalis | reverse complement strand
AATCTCTAACATTCTGTGATCCTGTGAAACAGGATTACAGTTCTGAGTCCCCTGAACTTTTCCCCTTTATGTTTGGTGTATTGGATAAGATTCAGAATAAATAAAAGAACAAAACCAAGTTTATTTAGTTAAATACTGTATCGCCTTACCTGATGTACACAAGTATGTTCTGCTTGAAAGAAGTATTTGCCTTATTTGGTGCATCTTTCTGTTTTAAGTGATTGTGCCAACCTCTCTTATTTGCTGCAGTTTTCCTACTAGTTACAGTTAATTCTTTTGTTCAAATGGGTATCTAAGCTCTGAGAGTAATTATACCTCTCCCCACTTCTGCTGCCTATATGTACTTTCTGTGACATACTGTGCAGGATCTTGCAAGGAGCAATGTCCCCTCAGCTCCCCCTGGAGAGTCCTCAAGCGTAACACAGGTGATGTACTTGTTTCCCATTTGTCTCATGGAGTTATTACTGCAGGCATATGTCTAGTCACATGCTTTGGTACTGCAGATACTGTGAAAACTTCTTGTGTATAAAAATCAAAGTGAAAGCGTAGCAAATGTACATGGGTGGCTGTTGTGCCATGTAAGATACTACAGGTATGAACTCTGAATGGAAGCAAGGGCAGGCCCAGATGGGATCAGCATAGCTACTGGCTTCAAAGGCAGGAGGTGACCAAGGTTTTCTGTGCTGCCAGGCCAAACACATTTTCTAGAGCAATCTGCGTTGCCTTGTGGCACTGCACTGACAACATTCATTGAAGAATCATCGATTTTGGCTGTTCTTACCGTGCTGGGCTTGCACACTACTGAATGACTTTTGATTTGGGTGAGCTCAGACACCTGGCATTCTCTGGCATGTTTTTCATACACAGACCCTCGCATGCCTTTTCCCTGAAATACAGACAGCCAGTCTTGCTTTTCAGTCCTTAGTACCTCGGTACCTGCTGTCTCAAGATGTCTTAGCTCTGAAGTTCAGCCTTTCCCAATGCATGTATTTTGATGCCTTGCACTTACGTTATGTATCATTCACTTAAAAATATGGTGAAGAGAAAGCATGCAAGCTTTTCAAGGCTTTAGACGATCATTGAGACAGGCAGGTCTTAGTTAAAAACACAGAAAGTCCATGTGCTGTTTGCTGGCTCTGGAACATTCTTTAAGTTCCAGTGGTTTGGGACAAAATCAGAAATTTTGCAGAAATTTTCTGGAACTAGGAGGGAGGACAAATGTGAAAGGTGATCTGCTGTATTAAAAAAGGAAGCAGTGGCTCAGGTGGATAAGTAATTTACTGAAAGACATAACCTACAAACATTCCATATACATCCTTCTGTAAGCGTTTTGCAGTTCTTCCCAGCAGCCACATTCCCCAGTTTCCATGAGAAGTAAGGCTAAAGTATATTCTTTCAGTATATTGCATTTCTAGCATCTGACTTCAAATGTTGTAAAAGGTGGTCTTTATATTATGACTGCTGTTGAGTGTAAAGTGGCAGCTCATTTTAGTTCTACAGTAGTTCATGGTATGAAAGTCTGTTAGTGCTACAAAATGACTTTATCACACTTCTCATTAAGCATATTTATTTGTTCATACCTGTCTGTATACCTGACTAAATTTTCTTCAGTGTTTCATTCCAAAAGTGTCTCACAATTAGTGATCGAAGAGGACACTGAGGAGATAAATACTTTCCTTTTATAATGGCAATTTAGTCTTTGTATGTATTGTGCAGTTAGTTTATCTGTGACACACAAACACTACAGTATTTTCCTGGACATAGTGCAGAATGTGTGTTTTGTGACAGTGGCTGTTGTATTATACTACTGACAAAAGTATGGCAGGCACTGCTACTGGCTTTGATGAATTCTGCTTATGTAGTTGCTACAAAACATAGGGTCCTCTGTGAATGGTTTGGGCATTTACATACCAAATGTCTCAGCATTACTAAGAGTACCTGTTACACCACACTCAGCACAATGTTATCCAGGTCTTTGTCTCTGTATTTTCAAGTACTAATGTTTTGTATTCCTTTTCTTGCCACGCTCAGCATCATAACTCAGTGATTTTTCTCTTCTGCATGCTGTGTTGAGAAGAGATCAGCCTATATTAAGTTTCTCCTCTTTACTCACACGGGGCTGACTCTTTAGAAGACCTTCTGCTTCTGTGTTTGGCTTTCCAAAGAGTTGGAATTGCTCTGTGGAGGTAGACGTTTTATATGTAAAGAAGAGAGAAAAGGCAAGATGCTGAAATATGTTCACGGGTAGCAGGTAGGAAGACAGGAGAGGTGGGAGACTGGAGATCGCCAGGATGCTGAAAGCATGCAAAGATCACACAGGGTCAGAGAGTTATCTCTGCAGATCTGCTTCTTCCTTGGATGTGTGTCCTATCAAACCTTCACCTGGCTGTTTAAGCCCAAAATCCGTCACTGCTTGCTTTCCTGTGACCCACTGCCTGTCATCTTTGTCAGGGTACCTTTGCAGCAGCAGAGGGATGGATGCCACTTCCCCTTTGCAGCATGCAGCTGCCTGTGCCATTTGCTGTTGGGCCATGCGGACTTCTAAGATGGCATTTTCCTTGTCACACTCCTTTTTTCTGTAGGCCAAGAGGCTTGCAGGAAATGAGATAAGTAAAACAGTGTGCCTTTACTGAAGGACCACGTGATCTCGTCCACTTGGCTTTCCAGTGTTTTTCTTTCTGTTTTCTCTCTCTTATTTGTTATTCAAGCTGTACCAAGTGTGTAGCACTTTGGAGCAAAGGCCATGCCTGTCATGCCTATGTTGTCTGTAAGGATATTGTTATTCAAGCTGTACCAAGTGTGTAGCTCTTTGGAGCAAAGGCCATGCCTCTCATGCCTATGTTGTCTGTAAGGATCGTAGTGTATTTGTATATATATATTTTTTTTTAAAAAAAGAGACTCTGTTAACTGAGAAATAATCGGTATTTAAAAAGAAGAAGCCCTGGCTATTGCAGATCATCATATACAAATACAGGTAACTGTATATGCTTACAGTATTTTGTGTATCTAATCATTGCTGGATTAGATACAATTCTCTGTTCTTTTCACTGAAGATTATCTCTTCAGGGAGACCCACAGCATAAATTAATAAAAGCATTAAATAAATATCATCCTGCTTATGACAGGCTGAATAAAGGTGTACCAAGATACAATGCATATGGTTCTAAAAAATTACATCATTTATCCTTATTTAGAGAAATAACTTTCAGAGTAATTCTCGCCTATTAGCTGGTTTACTTTACTTCACGCCTTCCTACTTGGTGAAAGCCAGGCAAATGGTACCTATAAATTAATTTTTCCTGTTTTTTTAAAAGACTTCATGTAGCAATGGCTGTAAAAGATGTTTTGGCACAAAAGAACAAACTAAACAGCATTTGCAGAACACTGTATGTAAAATACACAATAGTTCAACTTCTCAGCCCCATGCTTCCCTTCAGTCCCTTTCCCATTCCTGTGTAAACAAATGGAATAACTGAAAATAACAGTAATATCTCCAAAATCATACATTTTTTTCCATATTGATTCCAGCTTTGAAGAACTGGAATAACCTATGTATTTAAGGAGCTAAATGCTGTTTTTCAACATTCTTTCCTAAGCAGAAATAAATAAGGCTGCTTCTACAGCATTTAATACCACCACAAAGATTTGTCAAAGCACTGAACAGCTATGGATGAGGTTTTGGTTCAGTTTGGTTTTTAAATTACTATTTACCACATTGGTGTGTCTATTATTGCAGTACAAGATAATTTCAGAAGTTGCTGTCCCTATTCATTTAAAAAAATTAAACTGGCTTTAGTTAATATAAAAATGTTTATGATAAACTGTGTTATGTATGGCATATCTGTCTTTGGAGGTGGGAAAAAAAGATAATGCTGCTTAAAAACAATAACCAGTTCACTTACATTTGCAATAAGATTGCAAATTGGTTGGTATCATCCAACAGGAAAGATAGTAGGGAAACAACTTGTAACAGTATTGTCGGCTCTTAAAAGTAATCATTATTCTTGTGCATTTCTGTTTTTGTCACCATTCACTTAATATGGATTTTATAGACATAGTGCAAGAAAATAGGAATGGGCAGCTTCTTCATATGGTGTTAGAGGCCAAGATTAGCAGCAGAATATACAATACGACTAGACTGTCATCTGTGGTTTTTCTTCCTAGTTAAGATTCAGCAGTGTGCCTGTGAGATACACCTGTCAACTTCTTAGGTGCAACAGGACAAACCAATCTGATTTAAAATATACATATATGTGTGCATGTGTGTGTATGGCATAGACATATCAATAAACAGGACTTTTTCCTTTTTCTCCATACTAAAGAACCGTGAAAATACATATATTTATATGTGAACCCTGGCTGTAATAAGGTCACCATTTCTTCCCTGCAAGCAAATTTGCAACAAAAGAGAGAAGATGTCTATGTTTATATAGAGACTGGTTTTTATATATTTTAATATACGTGTGTGTATATATAACAACCTATATTTTAATATGTACATGTGTATGTAAATGTACATATTCACATAATATGTAAAACCATCTGTAGTGCATCTACTTCAGTTATCATCTGCATTTGTTTAAGAAAAACAAGAAATACTTTTTACTTGGGCTATTGTGACGCTCTTGGTAAACCAATTTTTAAATGACTGAGAGCGAAAGGAATTGCTGTCTTCTGATGTTTTCATATTCCTATGCTGTGTTTTACGTGCTTAGGCCTTTTCTTTACCAATAAGATGATTCTGCATAGAGTAAGAGTGCTGCACCATCTCCTGTTAGGCTGCTCCTGCTTTTGTCTGCCATTGGAAAATAAACAGTGGCATGAAAAATCCCTGGGGCTGGTTTGCCTTTGAGGTCAGAAAATTATTCCTTAGAGACTAATTCAGAACTATATTTAAATTAGGGGAGAGGTATTAAATAAACAAACACTGTTTGTTAATTTTGTTATTGTGTTACAAATGGGTTGAGACACAAAGGGGCCAGAGAAGGGAAACTCCTCTGTACAACTCTTACATTGACTGAGCTTAAAAAGGCGATGGTAAAAGTATTGTTATGAGGTTCTGAGTGAGACTTCGCCCAAGCAGGTAGCTAGCAGTTTGGAGATTGTCAGGAAGATAATGATGAGTAATTCAGTGGCAGTGACAAAAAGTATCTTCATCAGGGCTCAGCAGGACTTGTCAGAGTTCACAGGTTATCCACCATGCAACTACAATTCTGTAAAGTACGTGGGAAAAAGATGCCTGGCCATCTTGGTATTGCAGAGCCAGCACAGCTAAGGAGGGAAAAATGTGGTGCTTATCTAAGTGGACAGACATTTTGAATACATACAGAGCTGTCCAGGATCCACTGACTGTGTCAGACAGGAAGGCAGCCCCTAGGATTCAGGGTACCTCCCGGTTCACTGCTGTCCCACTGCAGTTGTGTCTCTTGCATGGCTTGGCGTGGAAGCTGCACCTAACCTGCTCACCAACCCCAGGCATCCCTGAGAGTCAGGCACTGGCCAGCCATAGACCATTTGAGAGGACAGAGTTCAGAGCTTGCAATTTGACTGGATTTGTTGAATTTTTAGGGTGATAGCACATTCTTCAAATGTCTTCAGACGTTGGGATTTTTTTCCAATATGTAATTCTACTTCTTTAATTCTTCTTACTTAATTCTGCTATTTAATTCTTACTGCACCCCACCATGCACATCTTTGATCCTCTGTTATCTGGGGAAAACCTCTCCTACTTGCTTTTTTCCCCAAAGCAGTGAAAGATTCCATGAAGTGGCTTCTCGCCATGATTGCTGCTGCCAGCCACGAGACAGGAAAAGTGCTGTTGACATATGAACACATAAACACCTAATAACCAGAGAATGGCTGGGTTACAGGATGGACCAGTGCTTACTCTTCAGTTTATTGTTCTTCCTCATTTGTTGTCTCACTTACCTCTGCTGAAAAATACCATTCTGAAAACCTAAGTCTTGTCTTGCATTCAGATAGAAGGCAACGTTAAGTTTTTCAAGTTCACAAGAAAAAGCTGACGGTATAGATTTGTACTAAATCTTTGAACAGGAACAAATCATCAGGTTTTGGGGGTTGCACTTGACAGACTTATTTTTAAAATACATAATTTTGCAGGCAGAATTTAAACATCGAAAAATTCAGTAAGATCTGAAAAGCAGCCTTTATATTTCTCTTTATTGTCTTCTCCTGATGACAAAGTGGGGGGTTCTTTGTGCATTCTTTCCTGCAGAATTTAATTGCAATGTGTTACCTTACAGAGGTAAATAAAATTGTGGGTAACAAAGTTGCTGAGCAAGTGGTAGAGCCTTTTTCCACAAAAGCTTCCTATGATTAATTAAAATACCCTGACACTGACCTCTGCACTGGCCTCCAGCCATCTACCAGAAGAGTAAATAGCATGTAGGGTACATGCTACAAACACACATGATGAAAAAAGAACACAATAGATAGCCACTTAAGTCTTTTTTTGGGGAGAATGATCCACAGTGATACTTGCTGCTTAAGTGCTTTCTTTAGACTTAGCGTCAGTGAGGACGCTGTAAGGACGCTGACTTGCTGCTTAAGTGCTTTCTTTAGACTTGGCGTCAGTGAGGACGTTGTAAGGACGCTCTTTTGATTCAGAGGGTTAATGAGTGTCAGTGTGTAAATACGGGTGCAGTCCTTCTGCTGAGGCACTGGGTGTTTATAGATGTGAATTTTTCAGCTGCTATAAAGGGAAGGTCTATTTGTTTTGTCTAAAGTGCATGGGAAAGGCTTGATCACAACGTTAAAAATTCATGGCTAACAGTTTAAAAAAAATCCTTACATTTCAAAGTTCGGCTTAAAACATCATGGCATAGCTTCTGGAAGGGAGGCACCAGAGCAGGCAAGCTGCAGCAGCCCAGCAAAGGCAGACAGCTCAGCACTGGTGGCTGTGCACTCGCTGAAACGCGTGCATGCCTGTGGTTTACCAAGGAAGCGGCTCAACACACACATCTATTATTTTATTGGGTTCAAGTCAAGAGGTACAGCAGTCGATAATATCACCTGTTGGCACAGGGACAGCAAACAGCTTGTACCTTTCTCCCATAAAGCCGTCTGCCCTGGCTGAATGTGATTGACTGAGAAGTCACGTACTCAGCCTCATCTATCTCCCCAGTTGGTGGAGAAAAAAAAATGCAGTTCAGGTTTCAGCATTTTTGTAATCCCTCTGAGCCTCCCATGAAATTTGCTCTACTGTGTGGGAAAGGATTAAAGATTCTTTGGGCTCCAAAACACAGAATACAAAAATGAAGTACTACAGCTGGTTTGTGGTAAGGCAGCAACTAAAGTCCATAGCCTGCCACATAAGCCAGAGCAGCGAGTCCTCTTTGATAAGGAACACTTGATGACAGCTTAAAATTTCTGTTGATAACACATGCCACCGTTGTGTACGGCCTGTGTTTTAAAAACTCTGTATGCAACATACATCATAAGTAATTTCAAAAATAATCAGTTGTTCATATGCTGTTACCAACTTAGTTCAGAGTGCCAAAAGAGAGGAATATTTGCTGGCAAGGAGAACTTCTGTTCCTTGTAAGAATGGCTCATAAATACCACCTTGTAATAAATATTTCAAGATTAAAATCAATGCTTTACAAGTTACAGACAAGGCTGTTTATCAAGATGAAATAATTCATTTCCTAAAAGGTGATATTATTTACATTATATGTGAATGTGGGCATAGATGAGAAATTTTTATTTAAGAGCTGCCAGGATGTTTTCCCCTCAGAAATAGTGGATGAAAAATGACAAAATATTTCTTTCCATAATTTTTCACTATTTTGAGAGCCTGACTTGCTGTCAGGCTTAGTTTTTGCAGTAATAAATTCGACTAAATGTATTGTGCTTAGTAAAATCAAGCATTTAGCCTTTTTTGTCCTAACTCCATACTAAATGTATGAACCTTTTTTTGGTTAAAAGGACACAGAGCTACTGTGTACCCAGGCCTTGGGGAAAAAATGGGGGCAAGAAAGGGCATAATAGATATTAAAAATTAGACTCCAAAATTCATACTTTTAAAATAAATGTTGCCTTCTCCTGCTTACATTACCCTACTTGCATGAAACTTCTTCCTTCCACATCTCAACTGCTGAGCGAAGAGCTGCGTGTGCCTACCACCAACTGCTCATCTGACTACACTTTACCAACATTACAATGCAGACTAGAAAGTACTAAAGAGCAATCAAAGCATCAACGCTGCATTTTTTGTCATTTTTCATTTCCTCATTGCACTACGAAACACAAATGTATGAGGTGTGAATACCATGAACGGGTCAGTTCCAGTGTAAAATGTTGCTGCTGAACTAACTGTCTAACTGTTTTCACCATTTGTAAGGCAAACTAAATTACGATTCCAAAGGAACTGGAAAACAATACCATGCTGTGCAATTTATAACTAGGCTCTCCACCCACAAACCATAATAAGAAATATCTGCTGAGTAGATCCATCTTTTTATTTTTCTAAATATACAGCCTGTTTGCTTTTGCTCTGTAGTAACTTCTAATGTTAACTTTTAATATGAGCCTTTGAACAGTATTCCTCAATGTCATTATTCAAGATTTTATATATGCAGATATTTTATGTATTGGTTATTTTTCTTAAGGACTGTGCTGATAATATTATTTACAAAAAAAAATGCTTAGAGAAAGGAAAATGTCATGAAAAAGCTTAATGTATGGGCTACTCAGTTCTTGGGGTTTTTTAATCTCTCTTGTGAAGCTGAAAGCATAACCTGTTTACTTGCCAGATATTCGGCTTTCTGATATTTTGGTTTGATTTCAGGTTACTATTGGCCAACTGTATTCCACGCAGAAATTGGTTATTGAGGGTCCAGGAAACACATAGCTATGAGAAGACTCTGATCCTGAAGCAACACTGGACCATCTTCAGCATCCTACAGTGCCACATACAGATGCATAAACTCACTGCACATGTCTGAGCTTTTCTGTTCAGAAGAAATGCCTGAGAGACTCAGTTTTTGGCAACCAAAGTGCTATTTTGTAATGGTTCACATGTTCTAAAATATATTGCTGTGATTTATAATAGCATGTAAGGTAGTCTTGAAATCTGTTTGCTTGTATGTCCCATGTCATGGAATAGTTTCTGCCCTACTTTGACAATAAAACTTCATTAAACTACCTGTAACCAGATACATTATTCTGTTGCTGACCTTGCCTTTCACTGAGCAGGAAAGATGTGTTAGATGTAAAACCCTTCACCCAGTTACTAAGTTCTTATTGATCCTTTTTCATTAAAAATATACAGCAACTGAATTAAATTATTAAATACGTAGTTAATTTTAAATATTAAAACCAGAGATGAACAGAGTTTTAATCTCCTGGACCTTGACGCTTACAAATTTCACAAGCTGCACTGTGGTGTTTCTTTAAACAGCTTCCCTTGACATTTCAAGAAGTGACACAAAAATTTCACTATTTCTTTCTTTAGTTTCCAAGAGTTATTAACCAGACTCATCCTACTTTTTAACAATCAACAGATGAGAATAGCAGAATGTGAGACTTGCATCACCAAGGTTTGGGAGCTTTAAAATGCATTTTCACCACTGAGTACTTTTCTAAACCTCTTGTGGCGCAGCTATTGGCAGAAAGCACCACATCACTTCATGGACAGTTTTGCTTTTTCACAAAGCTCCTGAATTTTCCAGAAGAAAAAGAACCTAACTACGACAATAACTCAACTGCTGTAAGTCATGAATTGGCAGCAAGCTTTGTCTAGCAAAAGTGGAACACTCAGTATAGTGTTTTATTGCTTGTTATTAAAGCTGTAAAATCAACACTTTTAAGACAATACGTTAAGCATGCAACAATTTTGATCAGTTTCTGTTCAAGTTGTTGTGCTTGAATTTTTCTTCTATTACAAAACAGCAGAAAAATTAAGCAGTGCAAAGCTTTTTTAATGGCATACAGAAAAAAGCTTCCCTTTTCTCCAGAGAATCATGGGGCTTTTTAAGAAGAGAAACAAAAACTCTAAGCTAGTTCTATAACACTGTGGCCTTTAAAAACCTCCCCTTGCTTTTCTTGGTTCCCAAAATTCATCTTTGTTTAGAACTTCTATTGTTTTGCTTTGTTCGTGCTGTGTAATAACATTTTTAAAGCAGAGGATAGAGTGCCCAATTTAGAACAAACTCCCATTCCTCACTACCATTTAAAGTGTGTTTTATAATTTTGTACAGTTAGATTGAAGTGTATAGTAATGCATTTCATCAACAATATAGCGTACAGAATAAGACACTGTGACTACCTGAGGCTACAAATGTAGCCTGCATTCTCACTTTCAAATAAAAGGCAAATACACTATAATTCTCTTACTAGGTGTGTTAAGTATTGCAGTGTAAATTGCTTTTAGTGAACATTTTGTTAAAATGGAATTTAATTATTCTAATAGGTAAAATACATTAGATTCTGTATTTTAAATCTCCACATTCACAACTGGATAATTCAGAGCACTTAAGTTAATGGTGAAAGTGTAGGGGAAGAAAGCTTTGATTACTATTTAAGCTTCCAGTGAACTCAAAGAAATGTAATAACATCTTATGCTTTGGCTTGGAAGGGCTGCCAGTTTTACATTCTAAGGAACCTGGTCCCTAAAAAAGTACACGCAAAATCCTTGTTTAAAACAGATTAATTACTGGAACAAGCACTGCATTCCATTTCAAGATCTGAGAATGTATGCTAGGAAACAAAATAAACATCCTTATAAATAGTGTAGCCCTAATTTATAAAGACAGACAACTCCAACTCCATCAGTAACGTTTTTACTATTTAAGTTTTTACCATATTTACAAAAAAAAAAAAGTTTGTTTTCAAATAGAGGCCCTTTCAATACATAATCATTTTTTCCAAAATACCAGTACCTTTCCAGTGAAGTTCATCATTGTTTCCAACAAGAATACAGCTGTAGATGGTACATACTGTCATACAGGCACGCAGTCATAGGAATGTGAAATTTGTTATTAATACCCTCAAAAGTATGAAGGAGATTACTTCTCCATTAATGCCTGAAAATTCTGTTGTTAAGTTTTGGTTGTAGATACAACACTACTGCACTCCTCTATTCATGCCATCTGCTCCTACTTTCTGTCTCAAGGTTACCACTCAGACTATCTCTATTAGCTATCTATACCTGCAAAGGAGCAGTAGTAACCTTCAGGACACATTCTACAGAGATGACCCATCAAGGAAAAAAAAATTTCAGGCTCTGCAATTTCCCTTTCTTCCCAATCCATAGTGCAGAGGTTAAGATAGCTCACATTCTCAGTCAGGAAAAAATTTTCTTATTCCTTTAAGTAACCATCAGCTTACCATACAGCATTTATAAATTACTCATTAGAAGTAACAGAAGAAAACTGCTGCTAAGGGCCAAAAGCCTATGTAATACTACCTGACTTGTTAACAAAACTTCAAAGATAGCAAAGGTATTGGCATTCACTACTCAAACCCAGCGCAATCACTGCATTTTAGATGTCCCCTCTCTGTTTCGGACAGATCTGTACATTTCCTTTCCTTACCAACACACACATAAGCTCACCCCCTAAGTTTTGTGTGTATCAGCTGTACATGATTGGAAGATACCTAGAAATATTTTTTTCTCCTTGCCTAATGCCCACTTTAAGTAATTTTGTCGTAACATACCCAGTTCTGTATAAAAACATAGCTTACCAAATGCTTTATCATTGAAATCCTACAAACTACAGTAGGAAAATACTTAGAAACCACATCTAGCTTAGGAAGTCCAGCACAGAAATAACATCTGTAGGCTGGGATGACTTTAGTATGATGTTTGTATCCACTGGCCCTGTCCTCACTCTGGGCTAGGCGTATGCTCGTTGTCACTGATGCAGAGCTGGCACTGTGGTCCAGCCTCGGAGCTGCGGTGCTCTTACAGCTGCACCGTCTGTGCTTCCCCAGTTCCATTTACATTGCAATACTCATTAAATCTCTCTCTTGGCATGCTGCCAGGAGCTTTGTTGGGTTTTGTCAAAGCAGGGTCGGCAACAGGAATAGTTAAAACACAAAGGAATGGTCCCATGACTGATGTACAATGTCCACTATTACATAAGGTGTATACTTTTTTTCTTAGAAGGGAGTTCAATATATATCTTTACTAAAGCTGCAATGTCTTAGCAAAAACAAGCTTGCTTTTCTATTCTATTAAAAATGCTCGTCTGTTCCTGATCTCAACATTTTAGAAAACGATTAACCTCAGCAATATGCACCAGCATTTGAATGTTTGCATATACTGAAGTTTGTCATGACTTTTACAGTATAAACTTGGAAACACCACTCTGAAAGAAAAAAAAACAACAACTTGTTTAATATTAGTAACTGTTTAAAGGACAGGAATTTCTGTTGTGTGTTACAACTTCTCAGAAGATTTTACTGCAATTGAAAGCTCAGTTTCAAAATGCCCAGATATATCAGACACACAGCTGTCCCGGAGGAAAGCAACCCAAGAGAGTAGCACGTGAACACTTTACATACATGTTGAAATAGGCCAAGAAGGATTTTAACTTACTACTCACATTTCTAGAAAGGTATTTCTATATAAAACTTCACCAAGTTTCCAGGCATTAAGAGCACTACTTTCACCCTCTAACATCAGCAGGTAGAAGAATAATTTTATGGAGAAGCACCAGCCCCTCAACTTACTTCATGTAACGCAACATAAATGCATCTCTCCAGATATCCAGCAAGGCCCATACGTATACATAAACAGAGCCATGAAAGAGCTGTGCGCTGACTGTTTTCCTGAGTTTTCCATAATGATCTACAGTGAAATCCCGGCATTATTCAAGTCAGGAGTATACTGATCGCTTTGTTCCACAGTTCTTAACACAGGCATAATTATTTCATACTCTTAGGAATGTTTTGCATTATGAACTTTACAAAAAAAAGAAGGAAGGTGTGTAGCTCTTTTACTGAGAGTTTATATTCTTACTTTTTCTTTTTTCAGTATTTTAGAATATAAAAATACTGCATGAGCCCTTAATGTGGAAGCAGGAAAAAAGAGAGAGAAGCCAATAATTCTTCCAACGCTGTGTATTTTCTACAACTGTAAGAGGAAAAAAATCAGGAACTCTTAAACCTGTTTCACAAGCATATGTACCTTCAAAGGATTCTGCAGCTTACACAGGAGATTAAATATTATCAATGTGTTGCATGAGATGCTTCTTTCTGAACTACTTACCTTTTTTACTGTTAAGCCCAAAATCTACTGAAGCTTTATGAGAGGGGAAAGTATCACTTTTTGCATTCAAATGACTACTCCTCTGTGTTCAGAGGAAGAGAACTATGGAGATCCATGAAGAATGTACAGGCTTTCTCTTGAAAGAGTGCACCACATAAATATTTATACCAGTCTTTGGCAATATGCTAATCCAAGGCAAGTAATTTTCCCTCTCTTAAAAAGAATCATGAAAAACAATTAAGGTGATTTAATTACTACCACGCAGAGACAGCAGATTTCGAACTCTTGACAGATGAGCATTCATCACAGCGCCATGTTATCCTAACCCCACAACACAAGACTCCAAACAGAAAAGACAATTAAACCTAGACCATTTCCCCTACCTTCCTGCAGTACTTTGGGCTGGATCCAAATCCCAGGGACGCCAATAGGCGCAGAAGCCAGGCTTTTCAAGTCCTGACTGAAGGCCCCGGCTTTAAATAAAACAGAAGTAGTTTGCATGCAAGTTTGCAGGTCTTCATGACATCAAAGTAAATTTAGCTTCACAGTCCTTTTCTGAATCATTTAAATCTGAATTCAAATGTAAGTGGCAAAAAATTGCTTACGGAAGATTTAACTTTGTTGTCCTTCACAGTGACCCACTACAGAGTTTCAACTACATTAAACTTTTTGGTTTTATATACACCTATAAAACCATTTGGCAGCTATTTCTCCCCTAAGCCCTGAATCCATGGGGATAAAAAAGAAAAACAACAACAACAACTGGTATCTGCATAAAATGAAAATCTCTGGAGCCGGCTTTTTTCCAAGAGTGTTAACAAATCTGTTATGCTCTGAATCTTTATAAAATCCTACATTAGCAGCAATGCAACCAAACAAGAAGAGTGCTTCACTTAACGTTTTACTCTGCTGGGCCTTCATACATTTTGAATGTATTTCTTCGAGAGTAAAGTTGCAATTATGCCACGCGTCTCAACCTCTGAGCAGCAGCCCTGTGCTTTGCTGATGCGAGCTCACTAGCATTCAGTACACACGTGGTCCAGTTCTCTTTTTTACACTGCTGACCAGTGTAATCTTTGGTGAGGCCTTGCATTTCTATAGCTCCCAGAACCCCATCTATGAAAATACAGACAACTGTGTGTAAGGAGTCTATGAAACCTGCTTCTATGTACTGTCTGTTAACAAGTGAGTATCTTTGATTCTCATTGGAGAGAGGTTCCCCCTTCTCTTTCAGAAAAAGTAATTCTTAATAATGAATAAAAGCACTTCACCTGTTACCAAAGCACAAAAATGTTGTGCTTTATTACAGTCTGCAGGGTTTTAGATTGGCACCAGTTTTCTGAAGCACTCGAAAGCATTCTACTGTTTAGTCTTAGCAAATATTTTCTTGCATTTTGAATTTCAGATCACACGTCTGAAGAGAGCACATAAATGTTACATTTTCTGGATGTGGATGTTTTACACCCCTTGCCCATAGTTTACAGCATACCAGAGAATGTTTCTAGCTATCAATAAACACATCTAGCTGTGATTCTTCAAGGTACCAGCTCTGCACCTCTGCCCAGACACAGTCATCAGAATACGGATACTCCTTTAAATTCTGTTTAAGGAGCAATCCCTCCCCTCCCTTTTTTTGGGTGAAGTTTCCTTCTTCTCTGAAACAACTAATACGCAAAACACAGCATAAGGAATGGCCTCCAGAAGGCCCAAATATTGCATTGTACTTAAATGAAGACTCAACGCTGTTAGCATCACATGTCAGCTTAAGAGCACACTATTTCACTGTCACAGCTATCTGAAGAAAGGCTAATTCTTACAAGATTATTCCATGTAATATCCTGTAATCCTGTAATGCACAATAGTTTTAAAACAAACTCGTGTCAGGAAGTAGTAGCATTCACTATTCTCCCTTAAAACCTTTCACGCTTTTGGCGAGAGTTTACATGTAAGTTGGAAAACACCAGTGAGAACATCTTTCTCTCTGCCCGCATGGAGCTTTTACTCCGTGTTTTCAAAGCAATTATTCTGGTCGCAGGTGGGTACTGTTCTAACAGCAAGCTGGTTTTGGAAGGAATTAAACACCTCTTTATATTTGGCCATCTTATCATGCTATGGTTTATGTAGGGGTTTTTCAGGGGCAGGGAGAGCAGGCTGCGTTTTAGCAGCAGTGCGCGCGATAGCAAAACTGCAGGACCTTTCATCTGAAGCTCCCTCTGCTTCACATCTCTTCCTCAGTAAACCTCCTGCTTCTATCTCCGATTTTGTACCAGATCTTGGAAGAGGCAGGTTATTTGAAGACTTATTTTCAAGTATGCAGAACTTTATAGATTTGCAAATTTTTCCAAGGTGCTCATAATGGGTTTTAAAATGTTTTATATCTCCAGAGAAAATTAAGACCTGAGAAAACTCACAGTATGCTCTGTTTTAAAAAGGAAAATAATCTTCCAAGGTCTTCCTGAAGAACGTACATCCATGTTAGAACATTTTCTGTTTCTTTACAATGTCTTACCTCCTTATTTTTTCATTCAAAAAATTAACCTGAATTTTGAGATACTCTATCACTGTGAAACAAGTAGAGTCAAAGCCGCAGAAGAGCCAAAACAAAATTCGGCCAAAACCTGCCTGTTTCCCACCTGTGCTAGTAAAGCTTCCTCCCATCAGAGCTTTGCACGGGATGACTGTTAAAAGAGTATACTGAGCCAGCATGTACTTACAGAGTGATTTGCCTGGTGGCAGGACCACAGCCATTTCCAGATACAGCCCTAAATGCTGCTGATGGATGGGCAGCCTCCTTGGTCACAGTGAATGACACCAACAGCTTGGTCCCCTCTGCACTGCACATGTTGGGGCAGGGGCACAGCTGGGTTGCAAAACTAAGAAGTATCCTGATAACATTTGCTAAACAGAAAAAAAGATTTGTAATGGTGAGCTTTTTAACTTTTAAAAAGTTTTTTTTATTATTACAAACCCATTTTCATTGGTACTTTCTGCTTAATTTCAGGACTTGGGACACCAGTAGTCAACCTCTAGGCTTGCAATTCCAGATGAAGACTACAGAAATCAAGTGTCCAGTGCTATAAAGTCCAACGGTGTGCACACAAGCCTCCTTCCCAACAACACACAAATACTGGAAAAGACGTAGCAAAAATAAGCTGAAGATATTATAAATACTTGAGAAATGTGGTGCAAAATGTAACATCAGGAGAGCTGAACTAAGGCATTTGTTTTCATTCATTAGTGAGGACGCCCTCTCTGTATCACATCATCACTCCCCAGTGAGAAGGTCATCCAAATCAGTCACTGCTCCCCCAACCTCAAAATACAGAACTGCGTGTGAGACAGACACCATCTTTTACGTCACAGTGCATTACTCAAAGGTGTTACCAAAGTTCTCCTGATAAACCCAGCGTCAGCAAATATTTTAACTCCTCCTTTGTCCCGGTTTTAGACTTGTCAGTTGTGTGAAAAGAAGTCACTGGTCTATTTTAAGCAAAAACATTTTTGCAGAAGTCCCTGTTGGCTGCTATGAGCCAGACAGGATCTACACACACGCCTGGGGAAGGCAGGGAGCAGTATCAAAGTGTGCTGAATGACAAAAACCAGAGCAGCCCAGTCCAGCCCCAGATCCAGCCCCAAAACAGATGCCTGCCTGTTGTTCAGAGCCCCCACAGGCACGGCAAAGGTAGGTCGAGCATGCAAGCCTGTCATGAGTTTGACAGGTGCTCACAACAGTGAATCGTATTGTTACGGAGTCCACTGAACTAAAAAAAATAACATTTAAAAAAGACAAAGCACACCATTGCAGTCACAGTACTGTCTTTGAAACGGATGTGAGAATGGGAAAACCGGGATCCTAAATTAAATCTGTAGCGAACACGCCACTGAGTTTTCACACGAGTGAGCCACGCATCTCTGGCTAATCTGTAAAGTGAAGTCAAGCTCAAATCAAGGCCTCAAAATTTCACTTCAAGGTGGGAAAAGCAAAGCCCACGCTACTCAGTCTCCTTGTTCTCTCCAAGAAAAGAAAAAAAAAAAAAAGATTTAGAAAAGCCACAGCAATGCGAGCCTACACACATGCATCCATCTCCCACTGGCACAAGCGAAGCGCCTGCTTAGAAGCCACCAGATTTCAGGCAGACTCCGGGACTGCGCCGTCGCGGCATCAGTAAAGGGG
>NW_010113292.1:0-901 GCF_000699245.1 Pterocles gutturalis | reverse complement strand
TCTATTGTTTAAGAACCATAGCCAAAAAAATCAATGTATCTTGTGCAAAGCAAAAGAAAATATATATATTCAAAGTGATCAAGGAGGGAATTAAGTTACTCTAGGATTTTTGTTTTCAATTTTATCCTCAATGACAAAAAAAACTACGTAACTTAAAGATAGTGTGATCTGGAATTGCTAGGACGCTAAGGAGTGGCAAGGTACTCAGCTAAGCACTGTTGTTAATTAGTCTTTCTGTTAATTTTAGTTATTAAACAGAAATAAGACTTTTAGTGTCTTTTATCTACAGAGTTTCTGGGTATGTAAGAACAAAATTTCCCAAAGGCAGAGATGATTTGACTAATTCAGTCACTGTCTAAAGTACATTATGAGTTTACAGATAGGTTTGAGGATACTGCACACAAACCTTTGCCCTTAATTAGATTACACCAGAAGTAGATAGTGGCTTTACAGTCTGCTCATCATCATCTTAAGCGTAACACCATATGGACTGGAAAGAAGGTAGTATCGTATAATCCTGTGTGGGTCCTATGATGATTTGAAGCAGTCTGTGAATCTGTCTTCAGAGGAATGCATTTAGGAAGTTTGTGCTGATCCTTTAATCTGTTCTGAAACATTAATATTTTCAATAGCTTTCAGAATGGGGTTGTGCCACACAAGCTGCTCACCTGCAAATGAGAGCCACATAGGGTCCAGCTGTTCTTGCCTTCCAGTTGTCTTAATGAGGATGGCAAGGAGGGAGAGCTGTTGCCATTGATTGCAGTTGTACCCACAATTACATTCGATTTTATAACACAGATGTTTTTCAACATTTGAAGAAAAGAACTTATTTTCTTTTTTAAGTTCAATGAAGAGATTTGGACTGAAGGAAGCTTAGGTCCAGTATTTCAGCTCTCTTGGA
>NW_010113291.1:2816-3195 GCF_000699245.1 Pterocles gutturalis | reverse complement strand
TCCTCCCCACCCCCTCATATCCCACTTTTGATCTTCTCCAACTTGTCCCCACCCCTCGGAGACCCCACCTGACGTGTCCCCACCCCTGTTGTCCCCTCCTGGGGCCATTTTTTGACCATTTTTGTCCTTTTTCACCCCAAAGCTCCTGTGACCTGAAGTACACGGAGGGCGTCCAGTCCCTCAACTGGACCAAGATCATGAAGACCATCGTGGACGATCCCGAGGGTTTCTTCGAGCAGGGGGGTTGGTCCTTCCTGGAACCAGAGGGGGAGGTAGGAGAGGCTCCGCCCCTTCCGACCACACCCCTTCCGGCCACGCCCACCCCTTGGCCACGCCCCCAAGACGGCCCAATCCCAGATGTCCCCACCCCTTGGTGGCT
>NW_010113291.1:472-2801 GCF_000699245.1 Pterocles gutturalis | reverse complement strand
TGAGGTTCTCCAGTTGCTCCTAGGCCACGCCCACCGCCCTGAAACCCCGCCCACCGCCTGGCCACACCCCCTTAGACCACGCCCACTCACCTAGGCCCCGCCCACCCCTTGGCCACGCCCCCAGGGTGGCCCCAATCCTGGATGCCCCCATCCATGGTGGCCCCGTTTGGAGCTTCTCCTTGGCCACGCCCCCCTCTGGCCACGCCCCCTTGGGCCCCACCCCCTTGGTGACGTCACCCAGGATGTCCTCAACCCTGGCGGCCCCACTTGGACCTTCTCCAGTTTGTCCCCAACCCCTGGTGGCTCCATTTTGATCTTCTCCAACTTGTCCCCACCCCTCGGAGACCCCACATGACGTGTCCTCCTGGCGTCCTCCAGGATGTCCCCAACCCTGGTGGCCCCACTTGGACCTTCTCCAGTTTGTCCCCAACCCTTGCTGGCCCCGTCTTGATCTTCTCCAACATGTCCCCACCCCTCGAAGACCCCACATGATGTGTCTCCAACCCTGGTGACATGTCCCCTGATGTCCCAGGATGTCCCCAACCCCGGTGGCCCAACTTGGACCTTCTCCCGTTTGTCCCCAACCCCTGGTGGCCCCGTTTTGATCTTCTCCAACGTGTCCCCACCCCTCAGAGACCCCACAATTGGTGTCCCCAACCTTGGTGACACCACGTTGAGGTCCTCCAGGATGTCCCCAACCCTGGTGGCCCAACTTGGACCTTCTCCAGTTTGTCCCCAACCCCTGGTGGCCCCGTTTTGATCTTCTCCAACTTGTCCCCACCCCTCGGAGACCCCACATGACGTGTCCCAAACCCCGGTGACGTCACCCCCGTTGTCCCCAGGGCAGTGACGCCGAGGTGGCCGACTCGGAGTCGGAGATGGAGGACGAGACCTTCAACCCCTCGGAGGAGGACTACGAGGAGGAGGAGGAGGACAGCGACGAGGATTATTCCTCCGAGGCCGAAGAATCCGGTAACGTCCCCAAAGTGTCCCCAAAAGTGTCCCCAAGGGGGTGGCACGGCCACAAGATGCCACCAAGGCCCCAAAAAGGCTACCAAAAGCCACCGGTGGCCACCAGAAGCCACCATGTCCCCATGGAGTCCCACCAGAAGCCCCCAGAGATGCCACCAAGGTCCCTTAGAGGCCACTGGTGTCCCCAAAATGTCACCAAGTCCCCAAGGTGGCCACTAAGTCCCTGAAGTGGCCACTAAGTCCCCAAAAAGGCCACCAAAAGCCACCGGTGGCCACCAGAAGCCACCACGTCCTCATGGAGTCCCACCAGAAGCCCCCGGAGATGCCACCAAGGTCCCTCAGAGGCCACCGGTGTCCCCAAGGGGGGTGGCATGTCACCAAGGTGGCCACTAAGTCCACTAATTGGCTACTAAATCCCCAAAATGGCCGGTAAGTCCCCAGAATGGCCACTAAATTCCCAAGGTGGCCACTAAATCCCTCAAATTGGCTGCCAAGTGCCCTAAGTGGCCACCAAATCCTCAAAGTGGACACCAAGTCCCCCAAATGGCTACTGAATCCCCCAAGGTGGCCACTAAGTCCCCCAAATGGCCACCAAATCCCTTCAGGTGGCCACCAAATCCCCAGAGTCGTCACTAAGTCCCCAAAATGGCCCCTAAATCCCCCAATGTGGCCACTAAATCCCTCAAATTGGCTGCCAAGTGCCCTAAGTGGCCACCAAATCCTCAAAGTGGACACCAAGTCCCCCAAATGGCCACCAAATCCCTTCAGGTGGCCACCAAATCCCCAGAGTCGTCACTAAGTCCCCAAAATGGCCACTAAATCCCCCAAGGTGGCCACTAAGTCCCCCAAATGGCCACCAAATCCCTTCAGGTGGCCACCAAATCCCCAGAGTCGTCACTAAGTCCCCAAAATGGCCACTAAATCCCCCAATGTGGCAACTAAATCCCTCAAATTGGCCACCAAGTGCCCTAAGTGGCCACCAAGTCCTCAAAGTGGCCACCAAGTCCCCCAAATGGCTACTGAATCCCCCAAGGTGGCTACTAAGTCCCCAAAAGGGCCACCAAGTCCCTTGTGGTGGCCACCAAATCCCCTAAGTGGCCACCAAGTCCCCAGAATGGCCACTACATCCCTAAAGTGGCCACCAAGTCTCCTGAAATCCTCGAAATGGACACTAAATGCTCTGAAATGGCCACTAAATCCCCCAAGGTGGCCACTAGGTCCTCCAAAATGGCCACTAAATTCTCCAAATGGCCACTAAGTCCTCAAAGTGGCCACCAAATACCTTCTGGTGGCCACCAAGATCCCTAAAATGGCCGGTAAGTCCCCAAAATGGCCACTAAATCCCGAGAATGGCCAG
>NW_010113291.1:0-408 GCF_000699245.1 Pterocles gutturalis | reverse complement strand
CCCAAAAATGGCCACTAAGTCCCCAAAACGGCCACCAAATCCCTTCTGGTGGCCAGCAAATCCCCAGAGTGGTCACTAAGTCCCCAAAATGGCCACCAACTCCTCCAAATTGGCCACCAAATGCCCTAAGTGGCCACCAAGTCCCTAGAATGTCCACTACATCCCTCAAGTGGCCAGTAAGTCCCCAAAATGGCCACTAAATCCCCATGGTGGCCACTAAGTCCCCAAAATGGCCACTAAATCCCCCAATGTGGCAACTAAATCCCTCAAATTGGCCACCAAGTGCCCTAAGTGGCCACCAAGTCCTCAAAGTGGCCACCAAGTCCCCCAAATGGCTACTGAATCCCCCAAGGTGGCTACTAAGTCCCCAAAAAGGCCACCAAATCCCTTGTAGTGGGCAACAAATCC
>NW_010113290.1:23121-27208 GCF_000699245.1 Pterocles gutturalis | reverse complement strand
TAAGGTCCTTTCCAACCCCAACCATTCTACAATTCTATGACTCTATAAATATTTTCCCCAAGCACCTAGCGCTGTATTATTTCGTATTTGTCAAAACTGTAAAAACTATTATCTACTGACCTAAAACACAACCATGCAGGGAATGCACCAGGTCCTTTCAACATAGATGTGGTAGGTTACTGCCCTCTGCTCCCCATCCCCAGCAGGGACTGGTAATTATCAGCAACACATTTGTTCTCACTGCACAGTACACGCGCTATTGAAAAAAGGAGTTGTTGAACAATATTACATTACCAAAACACCTGCTATGACATTAACACTGACAGAAGTCCAACAGCTAGACTCCATCATTACCTAATCTAGCAGGCTGATCTTTCTACTTTTACCTATCTTACTATGGTAGCCTTTAAGTTAAATACTTTAGAAATTATTTTGTCCCCTATTTATAGGGTCTAAAAATTCAGATTTCACATAATCATGTGTTTACTCTCATCATCCCTCAGCTTAATCAAATAAATACTCAAGTAAATTCTTCTGTTATTTAGGGTCAAGAGACCACAGTTACTTTTCAAATCTTCTCAGATTCTTACAGCAGCATAAATTTGGATGAGTTCTACTAAATAGAAGTAGCAACTGTCAACCTTCCCCCATGGAGACAGATTAGAATTGAACATTCAACCCATGCCCCAAAGGACAGCAAGAAAGCAGCAGCAGCAACTTATGAAGATTATAAAGAATGTAACATGTAAATGCACATGTAGAATTGAACATTCAACCCATGCCCCAAAGGACAGCAAGAAAGCAGCAGCAGCAACTTATGAAGATTCTTTATGCACATGTAAAGACTTGTTCCTTCAACTCGGTCCATCTCCAGCCAAGCACTCCAGCCAAGCTAGATGAAGCATTTAAATAGCTGTGGAAGGATCTCTAAAGATGAGAGGGACATAACTGGGTGCTTTGATGTGAGAAAACATTAAAAGCTGCAGAGGAATCTGAGCCCAGTCTCTAAAACAAAAGAGCTTACACAGACTGCTGGATTCCTTCTTCACCCCAGAAATGTTCCATGTTCCCTCCAGTTCCACAAGGGTAAAGAAGACTAGAAAGGACAAACACTAGCTGGTCTACCCTCCCCTGTTTCAAGACATCATCAGCAACAGTTAGATGATGTGAGTAAAGGACAAGAATTACAAACCATCAGAGAAAGACTTCAGTGCTGTAAACACTGAGGAATACCAGCCCTTCTTTAAAAGGGTATTTCAGTGCATGCTGAGCCCAGTGAATTAACAGCAGCATCGATACATGCCTACCATGTTTAACTGGCCATTTCAGAGCCATGCAAGCCAATTATACTGCCACCTGCAATTGCACTGTCCTTTCCTTAAGGAAGAAATACAGATCACTAAAATGGAAAGACTGGAGAAACTGACACTCACAGCCCAATAAATTAGCATTCAAACATTGCTGATATGATTTGTACTGTACAGACAGATTGACATAGTTCAGAAGTTTTTTCAGAGAATGAAAACCACTATTTGAACACTGCATCTAGAACATGGCAAAACACACGAGCAACATGCACAAGCTCTTCTCTTCCACCCCAGCCTGTAAAGGGGTTTAAGCTGCACTCAATTTAAAAAATAAGCTGTTGGACTGGTTCTATGTGATCTTTTTGAAAGTGTTTGGCACACTAATATCTTCAGTCTTTACAACTTCCAGAAAGTGTTACCAGTCAGCAAGCCTCGTCAAGCCTGCTGACACAGTAAAGTGACATCAGTTTGTATACAGCAATTTTAAGTCTCCAAGAGAGCCTTGTGTGACTAACTAGAACACTCTAGCACTTCTGGCATTAGTCTACATAGAGACTGAAATATTCATGCAGATGGTCTTCATAAAAGTACACTGAAGCATCTCAGAGATACTTTGACATCAGCGCATTGATTGGGGAACATATGAAGTTAACTAATGCCAAAGATTTACAATAATGCCACTTCATCTCATGGCACAGATGGGGATCAGTACTATCACCACTTTAGGTGGGTGTGCAGTCACCCTAACGCAAGAACAAACAAGTCCTTCAGATCCTATAATGCCTCCCTCTCAGCATGGCAACACACGACACTCCCTGTTTTCCTCATAGGTACACAATCACATTTTGTACAGAACTGCTGGTGGTGTTGCTAACGAGGATGCCTGTATTGGGCTTACAACTCACTTTGAGCAAAAAGTTGAAGTCAGCACCCACAAAGAAAGAGCACAGAATTCAGCCTGCATTTTTTCATCACATCCATGCATGTAAATAGCTGACAGTATTAAAAATAAAAGCCTGTCAGCAGTAAAATATTTGCCTTTGTTACAAGTAAGTTGATATTAAAAATTGCTGTCTCTTTACACTAACACTTTCTCCACATTTTGACTGCATGGGCTTGAAAAAAAAAACCCCAAGGTCTGTGCTTGTTAGTGCATTTACCATTGGACCTGAACCAAAATTCAACTTTTACCCACTTTGAAAGGTGTTACTAAATTCCCCTATGGGCTACACATTGGCCTGTCCTCCGACTTGGACAATGAAGCAATGAATACCTGCCTTGTCCTGCTGAGAAATACTGTTTCTGACCATACGACTTATGAAATGTGAGAAAGCAGATTCCAGTGCAACCACATTTATAGTGTTCTACATAAATGCAGAAGACCCTAAAGCTGATCATAATTGCAGAAGGAGAGGAAAAGTTGGGCTGTTCCCCCCCCACCCCCGCTTTCTTTTTAATAGAAATAATGTATTAGGGCTTTGGGAATGAAATTTCAGGAAACTTAACCATGCTTTCTTAATTTACTTCAAATATACATTGTAATTTAGGATAACTGCAGGATATGCCTACCAAATGAAAAGAACTCTTTACTGTATGTGAAAGGTAAACTTTGCATATCATTCACAGCAAACAATGAGAACTACCATGAAATTCTTAAAAGCATTGCCAAATCAACTTGTTTGTAAGAGCCAGAACAGGCATAAAGAAACTATATTTTAATGAAACCTGAATATCAACCATACAAGTCTCAGGAGGAGCTCTAAAGAATCACAATTTTGAAAACTCAATTCAGCACTAAATTCAGTTAAAAAGCCAACCCATGAACAGAAAAATCTTTCTGTCCTTCCTTCACACACACACAATTTCTCAAAACACTTCTAACAGGCATATCCCTCCTTTAAAATATTTATCCATGTCTTTAAACATCAGTAGTAAAACAAAATTGTATTGCTTTTCAGGGCTTCTCTGCTAAGTATCTAGCATATTTTGGCAGAAGTTCTTTTTGCATATACTTATTTGCCTTTCATTTAAAAGTTACACATGCATTTTGTGCAGTATTTCCCATAAAACACTCTCAGCCAGCCTGGATCCAGCTCTACTACTGCTGATCCAGCAACATGGCAATTCATGCCAAAGGCTAAAACAATTAGATATGAACTTGATGAAATAGCAGCGCTGTCCATTTACTAAATGATGTTGAAGTGTTTTCATATCTGCGTGTTTGCAACTGCAGGTGCCCTGTGCATTAGCCCTTATGTTCGTCTCTGCCACTCTGACCCATAACCATGAATACACAGAACAGATTATAACCTTGATAGCCTGATTATCTTTGTTGTCAGATTTCTCAGTTCTACTGTAAAATTGTTCCACCAACAAGTACCAGTGATGTCTTAATGCTGACAGGATCCATTTCTGCTAAACTGCCTAAATAATAGTTGTTCCATAGAGAGGAGAGAGGTCCCAAGGGTCAGAACACAAGGAAGTTAGCAGATACTTACCAACACCAGGCAATAGGCAGTGAGGGAATATTATGCATGTAGACCATATGCAATGTACGTTCTTTTCATTGCCACAGGTTAAATTTCATCAATAAAGGTAGAAGTTCTTTACAACTTTGACTACAGCTAAAAAAGTGACTCAATTTTCTATTCATACAATATTCAGTGATGAGGAAAAAAAATAATAGAATGGTTTGGGTTGGAAGGGACCTTAGAGATCATTGAGTTTCCAACCCCCTGCCATGGGCAGGGACGCCTCCCACTAGACCAGGGTGTTCAAAG
>NW_010113290.1:0-23090 GCF_000699245.1 Pterocles gutturalis | reverse complement strand
CATCCAGCCTGGCCTTGAACCCCTCCAGGGATGGGGCATCCACAGCTTCTCTGGGCAACCTGGGCCACTGCCTCACCACCCGCACAGGAAAAAATTTCTTCTTAATACCTAATCTACATCTCCCCTCTCTCAGCTTAAAACCATTATTGCTCATCCTGTCACTACACCCCCTGATAAGGAGTGTTTCCCCATCTCTCCTGCAGCCCCCTTTAGGTACTGGAAGGCTGCTGTAAGGTCTCCCTGGAGCCTCCTCTTCTCCAGGTTGAACAGCCCCAACTCTCTCAGCCCGTCCTCATAGGTGAGGTGCTCCAGCCCTCTGACCATCTTCACAGCCCTCTTTTGGACCCACTCCAACAGGTCCATGGCTTTCTCACATTGGGGGCCCAGAGCTGGACACATTACTCCAGCTGGAGTCTAATGAGAGCAGAGCAACTTTTGATTAAGTTTAAACTTAATAAGAAAATAAGTTTTTCCTAAAAGCGCTCCACACTATGCCAAAGGTTGAGTGACAAGGAAAAGGCACTGTATTTGTCAGTCTGAAATAATATATTTGATGTAATTGGCACTGTTGGCAATGTAAGTCATATGACAAGAGTGTTGAAGCCCTTGATTACAGCTAGTTTGAGAATGATTGAGGGGATAAAAGGAAATTAAGGAGTGGGACAGCTGCTTTGTGAGGCCCAACCTTAAAGGAGGTAGAGCTTGGTTTTGGATCGTCAATCACCCAAAAAGAGGAGATAAAATATAGACATACAGATCAATATACTTTAAGACTAGTACAATATTTCAGGAATGATCACCAAATCCCAGGTAGAAGAGATAAAATATTCTGAGGAAGCTATCATATAAGATAAACTTCATTGTTACAAGGAAAATCTGCAGCTGTACTAGAAAGATGCACTAGAAGGATAGTACTACAAACAGAAGATTTTGACATCACCTAGCCAACATCACATCTGTTAATAAAAGTAAAACTGAGTAAAACATCCAGTTCATCACAAACCCACAGTCACTAGGAGCCTGAACTAGAAGCTGGTCTAGAATTCACAACAACTGAGGCACAAGAATACATTTAAATCAGGGTAGACAGTTGGGGCTGATGGCACATTATACCAGAAGAGTTAGGCCTTGCAAGCTTTGTTTGGCACAGCTCTTGGGTTGTAGGCACACACCGAGATGTAGCTCCTGGCAGAGCTATCTATTCAAGGCCAGACTCCTAATGTGCAAGCCATATGCTAAGCTTAAACATGGTATACTCCTTCTGTTGAAGCTGAGCCATACTGAAGAAACAAACCATATTGCAAGAGATTCATATAGCAGAAGAAGAAAACCTAACCAAGGGGAAGCAGGATTCTCTAAGTCACTGGAGGCTCAGACCTCCTCCGAGGGCTAGTTCTGTATTTTCCCCAACAATCTTTTAACAAGGTCACGCATCTGAAGTGAAAGTAAGTTCTTGCCTTGATTTTCTGGAAAAATAAGTAATTCATTTTTTAAAGAGCAAAACAAACCAAAGCATGAATTCACATAGAGAAGACAATCTGATACTAAAGGCAAATATATATATATATATATATACCTTCCCTCTCTCCATGAATGAAAAAAAGTAGGGGCTTTAGGATCAGGTCAGCCATGTTATTTATATAGCCAAGCTTATCAAGCAAGACAAGAAGCCAACGCTGGTGGGCAAGCAGGACAATCAAAAATAAATCCGAATTTTCTTCGGAAGTCCTCCTTTGCAGGTGTCTGACATGATCTGAAGAACAACAGAAAAAAAAAAATCAAGATTCTTGAAACAACTTTCCAAACCTCAGGAAAAAAGACTGGTTTTAGCAGTACTCTTTTCTTAAGCTCAGGCATCCAGCTGCACTGACATCAAAAAAAGACTTTTTTTTTTTTAAGAAGTCCTACATTCCCTAAACTCTTTCTCCAAAACAATCTCTGCCCAAAGGCAGAGTGACAAACTGAGACACTGCTTCAAGGAGACAGTCTTCCAGGTACCTGGATCATCACTGTAATACAAGTCCATGTGAGTTTGGTTACTCTTCAGTCTCTCGGAGGAGCAAACCAGCAAATCAGACACCTCACTCTGGACATTTTTGACTGACAGAAGGTCTCAGCCAACTGTAACACTAAAATGCTGTTCAAGCATTCAAGAGTCTTACATGCAGCACAGAAAGACAGGAATTTATAGCAGTGATTTTGTTAGAAAAAAAAAATCACTGTAAAGTCCTAACTTCTGCTGAGCTAAGGCAATTTTCTCACGTAGAACCACCTTGATCAACTACCCACACAGAGGAATTGCACTTTGGCACAGCTGTATTGGCTGGAGATTTATACAAAGATCCTCAGGATTGATTGCATTCAGTTTTCTAAGAAACTGAAAAAAACAACTAAAATACACTACTTCTAAAGTATTACCATTTTTCAGAAACAACATATTCCTGCACTTCTGGAGCTTACATACTTCTTTCTAATGCCCCTGCTGCTTCTGCACCTCAATATTTTCCTTACAGCCCCTAATTAGCACACCAAAGTGTAGCAAAATTGACAGGTAAATTATCCTTTAAGAGCATTAAAAACATTTTCCAGATAAACTGTTATATTAAAATACATTAAAGCAATTCTTTTTCTATACTAGGTCATGAAAAATATTTCTCAAAGTCTACACTGAAAATTTGCATTCCACCTTAAGTTATAATTTGTAATTTCTTTCACAGATACCTTTTAGAGTAACAGAAAGCCTCCTTGCCTCCCTCCCCATGTACTGCTCTTCTAAAACCAACAGGACCAAAAAATACCAGCCACTGCATGTACCTACACGAGAGGAACAGCTGAACCTCTATCAGCTCCTCTTTGGTGATTATTCATTCCTCCCTTCTCTGGCACCAAAGGCAAATCTGCACTTAGGTGCCAGGACCCTTCTTTACAGAGTCAGGCTTTAACCCATGTAGACACTCACTTGGATTTGTACTAAATGTGTACACAGAGCATGCATCTACCTAAATTTGCCTTGAATGCCAAGGTAAAATAAAAGCTTTTCATATTAACAACCATATTTCTACAAGATAGTAAAAGTGGACTAGTTGTTCTTTTAAACCTATAAAACATAACAGCCTGCACTGAGCTGTTTTGCACTACTAACCTACTCTAAGTACAGCATGTTTAAAAGCTCATTTGGTTATTTCTACATTGCACTATACCTCAAAAAAGCAAATATGGTCAGGCTTTGCCAGGATCTAAACCAAGAATGCTGGTTAGAATTACTGAATAAAGTTATTGTTAAATTGAAAGAGCAATTTCAAGTGCCTTTGACTTCAGTTTTCCAATTTAAAACTAAATCTTCTGAAAAGAAATAGAAAAATAAGGTCACTCCCACACACCACAGGCCCTTAAGTTCTCTCAAAACAGGACAAAAATCCTCATGCCTAAAAACTGAAAGATCATCACTAAGACATAACCACAGAGGCACTCTGTTACCCATAGTAACTGGAAAGGCTATGCCACAACAGACAAAATTGTAAAGATACATTTGCCCCCGAGGCACACTGATGCACCCTTTTGGACAATGTGACATGTCACAAAGTTTTCCCAACTATCTCCCAAGGGAACTCTGTTAACGGCACATCTGTTCAAGACCATGTCTTTCCAGTGGCACTTGGTGTGTTGCCTGTGATCTGGCCACAAGAGAGCACACAAGCAAGTCAGTAGAAACCTTGCAACATACTAAGAGCTGGTTTTTGTTTTGTTACACCCAAGTGTAACATACTTCCACAGAAGTGGAAAGCAGTTTAATTAAAGTTTTTAACATAGTGCCATTAATTGTAGGACCATTAAACCGAACAGTAGCTGATATTGATAGTAAAAGACTGCTATATGCACACACATCTAGCTATGGGCCAAGCCATATAAAAAGGGAAAAAATACCAAATTTCAGTCTCAAACTCCCCTCTTGAAACTTCTTCCCTTTCTAAATATTGTTCTGTGGAACAAAGACTTGAACAGTCAAATCCGCCATCTGCAGAGATAACGGTCCCACACTGGGAAGCACTACAGGATGTGTCCAGTAACACTCCAGGAGAACCCCCAAACCTCCCCTGTCCCAGATGAATCCAGATTTCATTTGGAGCAAAACAGCTCCAGAACAGGAGCCTCAGAGTAGTCACAGGCAAAATTCTCTTGAAAGATGGTGGTTTGACTAGCCTCATGTGAGGAGAGAACTGAGCCCAGTTTTCCCCACAGCTCCAGTATGTGCTTTAACAAATTGGCTGAGTAAAACGGAACTGTGCAGCTATGATTACAGGCTGCTACAGCTATATTTTACAATACACAAAAAAGCTATAAAAAATTCAGTTCTTCCCCTTAAAGATTTTATTTGCACGGAAGCATTTCCCTATAGCTTAACTTACTGCCTTGCAATCTAGAGGGTTGAGCTGCATTGCAACCTATTGGCTGGGTTAAAAAACCCTTCACCAGGCTTCTCCACCAGCACTGCAAGATATCCAGGTGCCCCATTCAGAGGTACTGATCTGATCTCAATTATTTAAATACAGGCTTTGCAATAGATCTTGTCACAACATCTATGTCCCCTCTCTAGATCTGACTCTTGACATTTACACTGAGTCCTATCTTCTTGGTGAAAGAATTAAGTACACACAAGGATTAATTGTTTCTTCTGCTCTCAAATCCCTTTCTGTCATCCAATACACACAGCTGCTTTGCTGCTCTGGCATGGGTAACTCAGACTAACTAAAAAAACCTCTGAAGTCTGGCTCATAAATACACTGGACAACTGACCAAAACCTGTTCCCATCTCCCCTCTTTCAGTCTGTTCCAGACAACCACACTCACACATTACCCATAATATTGGCTATATATGCTGTCCCAACACAATGGTGGCATTTTGCAGTTCAGGCTGCAACAATTCACGGTATATGGCATACCTCTCAGCAAGGTGAAAGGCATATCACAAGCTGGCTCCTTGGCTGCAACACACTTTAGCCTTGGTCTCTTAGTAGAAAAGAAAACAGAAACCCAAAAAATAACCCAAAGCATGACATGACTTTTACTCCCCTGAGAGGCACGCCATACATCACAAAATGCTGCAGTCCTGCTCTGTACAGAACTATTTTCCGTTGTTATGCTCTCAAAACACTTGCCACTAAAATCTTGTTGGATTTCATTAAATATTGTTAGAATCCCTAATGCAAATGGAGTGGTCAGTGCAAGCACTTACCTTGATATAGAGGTAACTGAAGAATAAAGGATAGGATTTGCCATGCAGATCTACATGCAAAAGTATTTCCAGCATAACCAAGCATCTACTACTGAACTGTATGCAGGTTTAGGTTTCACTGACATTGTGCTTTTGTCTTTCAGAGACTGAAGCAGTCTGTGATGGATAAGATTAGGGCTCTGGAACATGCTTAGCAAGGCTGAAGATACTGCCAGAAACAATCTACCTTTCAGCAAGTGTTTATTCTACCTAACCATCCCTTCCATCATCAGAAAGCATAACTTCAGTTTAAGGATTAGAGAAGAAAATATCAAACAACAAGGTAATCCAAATCTGGACACACCTATCTCATAGATGACCTGATGGCTTGCTCCTCTCCATCGATGCTCTTAAAGAATGTAAAAGCTACCCAGAGTATTGTTAACACACAAGAAATTCCCTAACTTGAAAGGGATTGAGTTATTTTGTTGTAGAACTACAAAGGTACTTTAAAATAAATCTTTAGAAAATTCTGTCTATAAAGGAGGAGCACTCTTTTATACAATCCAAACGAACTTTCTGGAAGAACAGAGAGCCCATAGAGCTCCTGCTCCATTTTTCAGCATTCTGTATTTATGGTATATTAGAGATCAAACATGGACCACCTGCACAGCACAAAGAATTCATCATTTGTGTTTGTTTCTTAGATTTTTTTTTTAAAAATCAATATTTGGAGATCCACAAAATAAAGCTCTTTTCAAAGCAAGCTGTTAGCAACACAATCAAAGCTTGTCTTTTCCAGCTGCACATGGAGGGGGGGAAGCCCTGAAATTGGGTCCCAAAAAACTGAGTGTACCCAGAGTTGATTCACACAGATATAGCTTAGACATATTTAAGACTTTCCATGGCTAAGAACCCTGCCTCAGCTGTTCATTTTTTTTCTCAGACTTCCTTTATTAATGGTTAGTATGTTGCAGCATTGTAACAAGCAATATGAAAACAACACAGCCTCACAACTACTGACCCAGTCAGGAGGGCATTGCTGTATCCCACTGACTGAGGTTTTCAAATTGAAAACTTAATACTGCATGTGAGCTATTGCTGTACCAAAAATTAAAGTTTAAATTCAGAACTCAAGGCCCTTCATCTATACCTGCCCTGATATCTGCCCACCTTCTGGATATCCACAGCAAATACTGCCCCAGTGACAAAACAAATCCCATGGGAGACAAATTCTTGGAGAAAGTAAATAAAACCCCACTTCTCTCAAAACAATTTATTGAGTATGAATATTTATTAATTGTTAGCTTATTTCTAAGGCTGTATATGTTTCATGTCCTCTCTGCACAGTTCCTTGTGTGCCTGGCATTGCACTGCACTACCAGGCCACTCACACTCGGGCATTTACAGGGCAAGAGCTATTTGCCTGAGCAATTCCCCCGAACTTTGCTCATGAAATTAGTCCTCTAATGTCATGTACACATTCAAATATTTGAAAACAAAGTTTATTTCTTTTCTCTATAATCAATATAAGCATTACTTTTTTAGTTTCCTCTTTACTGACACCATTATACAAAAGTAGTTGGTGCTGCATTTAGTGGAAGCTGAAGAGCTTTATGGAAAGCCTATAAAACTAAATGGGTTTGCTCCAAATAATCCAGAAATTAAGTCATTTTTACAAACATAAAAATACACATCTTAGTAGAAATGTAAGATAACTCTTTTACTTATAAACAAAACCCACCCACAACCACCTAATTCTTCCTCTCTGACATATATGGAAGGGAGGAAAAACAACCTTAAGTAATACACTGAGAAGACGGGCACGTGTCTGGTTCTGACCACATCTCTAATTATGCTATGGTGAGTGTGCAAAAACACCCACACACTAACCGGGCTTTTCACTTGCTTAATATGACTTCTGTTTGGGATTCTGCAAACATTTGATGTGGATAGGTAACTCAGGGTTTCAATAAAACCTAAGATAGCTTTTAGATGACAATTTTAACACCTTCATGACACTTATGGCCACCGTACCATATAGAAGTTAATATCATGTCACATAAAGGACACTTTTACATGCAGCAGAGCACAATCACTTAAAAACCTCAAGTCTGAGTTCTTGCCATGCAGGAGTGCTTTGTGCCAAGTTCTGAACTTCATTCATTCAAATACCCTTTCTTGCAAAGTTCACACACCCACTCCCAAATTCACCGATTATCGCCCAAGCAGTTTATTCAGGCAAATACACACTTCATGTGCCGAAGTGTTCAGTAGACATCCTGTAACACAACAGGGAGCTTCCCGACAAGCTCTGGTAAATCTTACTTCAGCAGTTTACAGTTGCCAAACCTAAATTCCCACATACTCCCCTGTTGCTTATCTACCAGAGAAGAAAGTAAATGAAACTCTTCACTCCAGACTTCAGCTTCCTCGCATGAAGTCAGTTTAATTGGTCATTTAAGATAATAGTCCATACTTTGTAATGAAGCACATACATTACTGCTCTTCATTATGCCCTGGAGAGCAGGTCGACAAAAGGAATCAAGTGGGAAGGCAAACATGAACCACTCCAGCAGGATTCTCCAGGGCTCACCAGTTAGCAACCATAGTCGGAAGTATTTACTGCAGCCAAACAGAGAGAGATTGTGACTAATGGGGGATTTTAACAGTCAAGTTTGATTTTTTTTAAATTTCAAATACAAAACCAAAACCAAGAATAGAGTTGTGCATGGAACAAAGCAAGCCATGTCTCCAGAGACCTGACAGCAGCTGGACTCCAAAAGCCACTACAAAGGAGACACACAAAAGGCTTTGGTAAGGACACCTTTCAACCTGGTGAAATCATTCTGCTTCCCTTGATGTCCTTCTCAACTTCAGCAAAGGATATTTTCTCTACCCTTTCCAGATCATGGTAAACCAAAGCAGGATTTTAATGACTCAAGAAGATATATGGAAACTTCTGTTAGGAATATACTACCCTGCTCATCCCTGGAGGAACCTGAAATGCAAACATTCAGTCCCTTGTTTGATCCAAGTGTTTCATGCAGCCAAACTAATTCAGCTGCATACAGCTTTTTTTCCCAAAGGATTTAAAATACCTGGGTCTTGCACTGCAGCCAAACTAATTCAGCTGCATACAGCTTCTTTTCCCAAAGGATTTAAAATACCTTGGTCCTGCACTATCCACAAGAGAATCAGCCTGGGAAACATGCCATCCAAGTCCGCCTAGGTTTTATCTACAACAGATTCAAGTCTGTGCGATCTGGTACATTTAACCACTAGACACAGATCCAGCCTACTACCCGTTGCACATGGGCCCCCTGAATTCAAGTGTAGCACCATGCTATGGTGATACACTGTCTCTACTCTGATGATGTTCCTGTCGCATTATACTTCATCTTTACTATTGAAATTGAATGGCTTGAGGTTTCTCTGGCTCTTCACTCAGCTGACCAAAGGAACAATTAGATTTGGAAAAATAAAAGAATTTACTAGTGCTGCTCCACCAACCTGGAAATTGCTTTTATAGGTGACAAGTGAGATCAAAGGGGAGTGAAAAAGAGAAAAAAATCTCCATTCAAATTCTTCTCAAAGCTTAACTGTCCTACCACCAAGTTACCATTGGTTTAAATGAACTGGAAGGAGACTCTTTGAAATCCTACTACAAATTGTTTCCACCTGCTCATGAAATCATAAGCAAAACCCAGATATCTCAGGATAGAAAAACACCACACAGGCTATTCCTGTTGTCCTATAAGGAGATCTTAGAGATGCAGAAAAATCTAACAAGATCTTAGCAAAAGTCACTTCCAGCTTCTTCACAGACTGCCCAAGTGCAGTTGCCAAAGCCAAGGAGTTAAACTTTCAGGAACATTGGCACTGGTTATGGATGGGTGATATGTAAAGTAGAACTTACATGGGAATGTATTTGACCTTGAGTTTGCTCCTTGTGACTCAAACTTTCATTTACTTTCTGCAAAAGCATAATACATGTCTGTCTTGGTCAGATTACACTGGATCTGTATTTTTTCTGTAAATTAAGGAACTATTTGAAGACATGAGATGTGGGATAGTAAGTTATGGTAATTGCTTTTGCTCAAGGATAAAAACTATGCAGCCATTGACAAAACTCAAGATGTAGGAATTACAGCCCTGCCCTCATTTCAGGCTTGTAGCTGGGTTTGGTTCTTTTTGTAAAATTTTAAAAGCTTTAAAGTTTCTGAATGGCTGGCTTCAACTTTGGAACTAAAACTGGTCTTAATTGGTTTTGAATTAGCCACCAAATAACTCTTACCATTTTTAAATCACTTCTGCTAGCTCATGAAGAGGTGCCCACCAACTGAGATGTAGTATCATACTGTTAAATACATGGGCTGCCTTTCCCATTTGACATCCCCACTTGAAGCGCAAAGCGAGCTTCAAGTGTCAGAATCTGATCCCTGCGGAGAGATCCTCACAGACAGACGGATCCAGCAATGGAGGTTGACAAAGTTATTAATACACTTGCTCTTCTATGGAGCTTTTTCCAGTCATCACAGCTGTGCACATCAGGACTTGGCAGGTTTTTAGGATTACAGTATCTTCAGGTAGGAACAGCAGTCAGAATATGAAACACAAAGTCTCTCTTACAGAATAAGGGAGAACTTTAAATTAAGTTTAGCTTGTGCAAATTGCTTACATCTTTCATAGATAGAATCTGACAATAAGCAAACACTAAGCATTGAGTGAAGTACTTCATAGGGGGACTTGGTTCAGGAGCCAGAAAACACTTTAATGAGCAACTGCTGTCACAAGGCAGCTGATCATCTCTTCAGTGGTATTTCATGTATCTCTCAGTGTGCAGAAAAATGTTTGAGTTGAGCTTATCCTTGCAACTATCAATTAAAACTTAAGGAACCTTATTTTTCCAAGCCTTTTAATAATGATGCTTCTTCGTTAGAAGTCACTTAAATGTAAATTCCACCTGTTATTTTGCAAATAGTGACAATTCAAGACTAACAGTAATAGATTTGATGGCCTTTATTCAAAAATAATTTTCTCAAACTAAAGTTTCATGAAAACAACTATTACTTGCTCCTACAAAGTCCAAGATAATTAATGTAATTTCCACCAGATGTAATAGGAACAGTTTCAATTACCCTACTTTTCAATTATTCTCCATAATATCTTTTATTTTAGAAAGACTGGAGTGTCTTATTAATAAAGTGTTAACCAGATAATGATGATTGGGGAAGCTAGGTGAAGAGGTGAGAAACTGTCTACACAGAAAAAAATGTATCATCTATTATTTATCCTATCTCAAATTCCAAAGAAAAGGGAAAGACAGCATAAGTGACTTAATGTGAGTATCTGAATTGGACACGCAGATGAGTTATAAGGATTAAGGTCAAAGGATAGGTAAAGGACATAAATCTGCTCAACATTCATTAAGATGCAGATGTTTTATTTAAAGACATCCCTAATTCAGACCAAGATTAATAATAATAAAAAAACTATAAGACCAGCACTGTCAGATTTCTACTAAAGCAAGCTCTTTGAATCTTTGCATGTGATTTAAGCTAGTGGCACAAATATGTAATTGGAGAAAGCTCCTCTTTGACGAGGTGCTTAAATCCCAGTTTGAGGTAATATGCAGGGGGTGGGGATGGACAACACTGCACAATCCTTTACAGTCAAAATTGCTGTTTTCCAAAATCAACTCCTTACCTGACGTATCATACCAGCTAATTAGCAAGTGTTCACATCCACATTAGCTAGTCAAGGATCTATGTTCCGAGGTTAAAGTGCTTTCAGAACACAATGGTAACACAATGAACTCAACCACTTGTTCCAGCAGTGCCTTGGTTATGCCAAGAAAGGCCATTTGACCATCAGATACTAGAAAGCTTTTTTTTTTAATCTGAAAGAAGAAAGGTTTCAGTGCTTGCAGTTCTGCTATTTTAAGTGCTGTACAGAGCTCTACAAGCCATGAAGTACTAAATATTTCCTTCTATATAAAGTTTTCACAAATTGACTTAGGAAGGGTTTTAACATGCGAAGATCAGAAAGCATTGCTTTATTTTATTTATTTTATTTCACGTAATCTTCTACTTCAGCATTTCAGAATGCACCCCATTCACTTTGCTTGCCATTCCAGAAAAAGTTAACATCAGTGTAAAAACACTACATACCTTTTTGTGTTAGACTTGATAATTAAAGAGGTCAAGCCAATTTTATGGACTAGACATAGCTGTTTAGCAAAGTTTTGTTTATACTATGCCATCAAATACAGATAAGACAGAACAGACAATTAAGAAAGCATAAAGACTACTAAAGGTATGAAATAGGCTAAAACTATAAGAGAAATCATACATAAACAAGTAACACTTATAAAGATAATACAAGATGTACAAGTGGTATCTCAAAAACATGCTCTATATTCAAATGTCTATTTGTGTTTCATTATAAATCCTGCTTTGTAGCAATTAAAGACTTATCAAAGTTGATTTTCTTCAATGTGAAGCCTGGCATTACAGTGCTCAATTTAGATGCATCTTCTCTTTCCTAATTTTGCAAAACAATTGATGTAAATCATTCCAGACCTTTTCATTATTAGATGAGAAGCTCATACCCTTATTGTTTTTCTAACCAATCAAAAAAGCTTAATAACAAAAACCTCATAATTTGTTGAATCATTCCATATTTTTTTTAATGTCTAGGAGTAAAAGGAGTCTCCAAGACCTCCATTACCAAAGGTCTCACACAGACTGTACTCCAAAATAACAGCACTGAGTATGTAGAATCAAAAGGACGCATTATTCAACATAATCTCTAAGTAAAAACCCAAAAAGGTCCAGTATAGCACCTCTTACTTGGTCAAAATTGCCTTTAATTGCAGTCTAGACATTGTAAGATTAAGTCTATGATCACTCCATGTTAATAGCAGCATCAGTGTAATAGAAAAATTCTCTTATAATGAGACAGTTTTTAATAGCCTTAGGTAAGGTCTGTCACAAGACTTCAGCTACAGCTTTGAGATAAGTCCTCACCCCGCTTTGGGTACACAGGTGTCTGTACACAGCAAACCTGCCCGTGACACAGGAAAGCAGAGAATCTGGAGCCATCCTTTCACACACCAGAACAATAGATCCAAGAGGAAATACAGTTATTGAACTCTTCCTCACAGCATCTTCACACTGTATCCTCCCTTGCCAAGAACCAAGGCAGATTTCATAACAGTATCCTTGAGAACACCGGGTGCTGCAATATTTAGGGATGAGCAGGTTGGAAGCGTACTTTAAGGAGCTTTCAAACTTTCACATTTACCATGTGTCACTCCACACAGTGGAGGGGATGTTGGGTTCCTTGTGGATGAAGCTAAATCACAGCACCCCTTGTACTCCAGTCAGACATACAGCCCATGAATCAGATTAAAATTAATCTAAGGTAAAAAAAGTGCATTGATATGCTTCAGGCGTGCACATGAACTCCTCAGGTCCTCTCAGTTCACACTACATGTCCATACCATTGGTTTACAGTGTTTCACAAGGTCCATGTGGCCAGAAACCGTCCGTACTCCAGTCAGACATACAGCCCATGAATCAGATTAAAATTAATCTAAGGTAAAAAAAGTGCATTGATATGCTTCAGGCGTGCACATGAACTCCTCAGGTCCTCTCAGTTCACACTACATGTCCATTACAGTGTTTCACAAGGTCCATGCCAAAAAAAAAAAAACCTCAGCCAGAAGGAGGAGAAAACCCTGCCCTGTGTACAAGACCTCATTCATTTGCTGCAAGTGCCAGTCCTCATGTAAACCTAGCCAAGCTTTACTAAATTGCTCTGTATTTTAAATTACACCCAGAAAGATTATGTTAACCTGCAACCAGGCTGTTGCAGCACAGTCCACAGAGCCATTCACTCCCATTTTCACTGCACTGCCAATGCTGTTATTTAATGGCTGAATGTGAATACCTGACCCAGTTATTAGCAGAAAACTTCTTAGAACAAATTCATGAAATACAAGTGACTGCAACAGTCAGTCAACTGTTCAACCAAAAGGTCCTGAGGGAATCTGCATGTAAAGATGCTGAATAACTGCATCCTAGAACTTCTCACCTGCACGAGCACGTATGGAAGGAGTTGTATTTGCCATGTAACAATCTTCAAAAATGGTTTCAAGAGAACAGTAAATTTTAGGCCATCACTTGTGTGTAAAACAAAAAGTAAAACCACTAAAAAAGGAAAATTACCAGACATGAACACAAACCAGGGAAAGTGGAGCGATTTGTTTAGAATAAGAAAGGGCTTCTAGCTGAAGCCCTTTGAAGGGGTCAGCCAACACACAGATAATCCTGTCAATAAAGTATACTTATGTTTCCTAGAAGCTTTTGTCACAAATCCTTATTAAAGGCTCCTAAAGAAACTGAACTGTAATTAGATAAGAGAAGATCCTACCCTTCATTTCCTATCCTTTGATCACTTATTAACTCATGAACAAAGTAAACTGTCCTTTCAAAGCCGTTGCTAAGACAGTCCTTGAAAGATTTATATCTGGTTCTTTACTGTTCAATACACTTAAGTGACCAAGATGGAGCAGAGGGGAGGATGACATATGAAGAGAAAGCAGAGTAGTGTACAGAGTTCACAGCCTAAGAGCTGAGGATTACTGTGACAGGTTGGAGAGTACCTTTAAGCAGATGAGTGAAGACAAATTAATGCAAAAATAAAGAAAAAAATCCATCCCTACTTCACACAAACACTTGAGGCAGGAGAGTTACCACTCAGGAAGGATACTAGAATCAACTCACTATTCAGAAGCAGACAAATAGGTGGTTTGAAGTTATTAGGAAAGGAGCAGTAAACCAGAAAGCATCATGATATCCCTTCAAAAGAACACACTTATGAATCTATATTGCATGCAGTTCTATTAATCCCATTTCAAAAAAAAAAAAAGTAGAAAAGATGCAGAGTGTTGCAAGGATAATCAAAGGTATGGGAAAATCTTCTTTAGAAAAGGATTAAGTAGATTAGTTTGCCATCTGAAGAGAGAACTAGGAGAGATACAGCAGTAGTCTACAAAATTACGCATTGAATAAAGAAGCTGAATAGCAGATTAATTCTCTTCTACAGCAGAGCGAAGGAAATAGGTAGCCCCCAGTAGAGTCATCATTGACAAGGTTTAAAATGAACAAGTTAGATACAATGGAAAGACTATCAGGTCTTTCTTAGCCTTGTTAGTGATTGACTGAAGGAAAGAGCAAGTAGCCCTCAGCCCCTTCAGCATTCTTTATCTGCAACTCCATATCCATGCAACACACCTTGTATCTCCAGCTCTATAAGGAGTCAATGTGTACACACAGCCTGTAAAACTGATTTTTTTTTATTCACATTATGCATCTGTTGTGTGTGGTTTGGTTTTTTGCTTGGTTTTGATGCTGTTCTTTACATTTCAAGCTAGCCTGGAAACACTTTCACTTGGCTAATTCTTGTCTAACACACAGTACCCCAGTCTGTGTAATGTTCCAAGGAGGATGGTGGAGAAGTTATTTTCCTATTCAACTGGAATGTGTCCTAAAGCATCCACTAAAATTAATTTTAGTATAAGACTTATTTGATCACTGCAAATGTTAAGTTAAACTTTCAGAAAAAAATCAAAACCAGTCATTGGCAAATATTTCATTATTTGCACTTACAGAACAGTCATTTATTTTCTGTGAAGTCTATATGCTCAAAACCATTGACAAGCCTTCCAGCATCATCCTGCCTTCCCTTCCCTGCCTGCTGCTCTTATGAGAGGTAGAAGGGAAAGCATGAATGGCAGCTTTTGTATCTCACCCACAGCCACTCTTCCCTGGTATGAAATTCACTCTGGCAGAAAACTATTACATTTCCATGTAATTTTCTTGAAACCACCAAGACAAATACTTGGATACCTGGCCATATATGCATGTGTTTCCCATGTGATGTAAAATTTGATTTCATTTTCATCCTCACTACATCAGATAAAGAAGGGTAGATGAAAGGAGCCTTACAAAATTTTGAGAGTATTCTGTCCATCTGTAACAGTAACCCAAATGCTGAAACTAGTCAAATAGCTATCTATAGGAGGCTCCCAATTGTACCTAAATGCTGAACTAAAGGATGCAAATTAAAAAAATTTTAAAAACAAAAACCCAGCACCATACAAAATTTTGAGAGTATTCTGTCCATCTGTAACAGTAACCCAAATGCTGAAACTAGTCAAATAGCTGTCTATAGGAAGCTCCCAATTGTACCTAAATGCTGATGCATGCAAATTAAAAAAATTTAAAAAACAAAAATCCAGCACCAAAGTGAAAAAGTAATAACCTATCAGAGAATTAGCAACTGCTGGGCAGGTTTCCTAGTAAAGGACCAGCCATGGCAGTCTTTAAAGTGGCTATAAGCCAGCATGCCATGTTCACAAAGTTGGCGGATCAGGAGTTTGAAAAACCTATTAACCCATAAGTAACTGCAATACAATCGCTGTTTTTTATTACAGAGTTCTTAGGTGCAATGGCTGTTCTTCCCACCAACAGCTGCTTTTAAAAACAAGGGCAACCCAGTGCCAGTTTGCATAATGATATTAATTTCAGAAGTAATGCATCAATTTATGCGAAGCATTGACCTATTTCATAATTTTTTACACTAACAGAAGATAACGAAAAGATTAGCAACTGAAGATTTTTGTACAAAAGTATTCCCCCTTCAAAATAATTTTGACAAGGATTAGAAAAACATAAAAGCATTCCACACACTACTCATGTTAAACTGAACAACTCCTATAGATCCTTAAGAAAGGAGAACTGAGAAAGGCACATCTTTCATTGCAGGAAAAAGATAATACATGAAGGCCAAGCTCCAACTTGACCTTTATCTTCATAAGTGAGAACTCTCTAAAGTGACCAAAAGGTTAAGTAAACTTTAAAAAGGTCATCTGTCTTTAATCTGGCTATATAGATCCTTTTTTGATGTTCAATAATACACAGCTACTGTTCATTAAATATCACCCGTCCATTCTGTATTTTCTTCTGTTTTCAGCACCAGCTAGATTTTTATTCCATCACATTAAATAACTTGCAACTTCTCTCAATCCAGCTCATTTTCTGCTATAGGAACTGTTTTAAAGTTATGTAAACAAATGTCTAACTGTTGCCCTTTTCTAAGACTTCTGCAATGTTGGAGGTACGTACATATATACACATCCTAGTTCTGAGTACATCAGGGCCTTCTTTGCCCCAGTATCTGTCTTCCATACTTTTAAGATACAGTAATCATCTATTTCTCTCTTCAGAAGTGATGCAGCTCAAATCATATTCAGCTAAAGCACATTTCAAAACAATTATATAATCCAAAATTGTATCAGAAATGAAACGCTGAACTCCAAATTTAATATACGAATGCAGGATCAGGTTCTTCAGATGTCTAGAGTTAAGAAAGAACTGTGAATGGATATAAATCATCAGGGTTGCTTCCTTGTTAAAAAACATCAAATTGCATTGCTATACATGCAAATACATCCTGAAAATTGACATCTTATTGAATTATACAGGTTATTCTTGTCTCTCTTCTTTCCTTTTGACTATTTTGCAAGCCCTGCTAGTTACAGTTTAAGTTCAACACTGCAGGGAATTAAGTTTACAATTTTTTCCTCCTTTCAAGAACAATATTCTGAAGGTTTAGTTCCTTCTACTCTTCATTAATCAAAATCCAGCTGATCAGACAAGTGGTATCTTCTCATTTTTCATCAGATATGTAACAAAATCCATGAAAGACTTTATCTAGTACCAATCCAGTTAGCTTTCATATTTTCTGCAGATCTTCCTCCAAGTCAATCTGAATATTCACTGTGAAGAACTTCACCTGTTTTATAAGGTTTCTTTGAAAGTTTTGGAATATTATCTAGCATAGAAAGGAAAGCTATTTTAAAGTAAGTAAACCAACTTTTCAAACTGTGACCGCTAAGCTAATAGAAACTATGTATTAGGTCACTCAAAAAATGTGCTGGTGCTGGGTGGGCTTCTCCAGTCCTCCTTGCTCCTGGGATTAAGACAAAGAACGTAAGAGATCATGTCTAGCAATACAGGAGGAAATGGAGTGTACTTCCCCATCTATACTAACAATTTTCTTCCAGCTCTCTCCTATCTGCACAATAATTGTTGTTATAATTATCATATTTATTGCAAAGTGCAAAAGTAATTTTTCATTGTCATGCCCAAATTTGCGCATGAAAAATCCATTTGGTCATCAATTCAAACCTAGCTCTTCACAGGAAGAGCCAAATAGCAATTATCATCCAACCATGCACGAGTTTGAAATGCTGAGAGAAGACAGGCTTTCAAAGCAGCGACATCTCTTGAAGGTAATGCCACCACAGACAGACATGCGTGAGACTCAAGGAAAGGGCAGGGGATGATTTAATCCCCAGCAACCACAGGGTACCAGACAGGGCTGCTTGCCTTGGAGACTGACAAAACCAACTCCTGCAAGTCCATCTTTCCTGGATGTGAAGCACATAATGGCTTTATGATTCCAGAGATTCCAGAGAGAATCAAGGTTCTGTGTGATGAGGAGTGGTCCTCATGTGATGAGTGGGTGTCTGTCCTCTCGAGTGTTCTGAGATTTGTACAAATCTTAGGGTGTCTCCTAATTTATTAGGCAACATTGTATTCCGGTTTCTTCAGGGAACAGTTGAGTGAAACATCATGAAGTACAGCACTCTCACTTGCATGCAAATGGACGTAAATTCTTTCACACAGCCTTAGCCCAAAATATGAACCACTAGGTACCACAGTTTACCCGTGGAGATACTGAAATCAACAAAAGTGTTATTTCCCAATATACACAAGGGTGAAACTAAGTAAGTTGCAGGCATTTCACACCCTTGTATGCTTCTGAGCAAGCCTGCAGAGGCTGCCTTGTTAACCTACAGAGCTGCATTTCAAAAGTGTCAGTTTGTGAACAGTGGATGCAGGGAGCTGCCTTCCAACTCTTGCCTCTCACTACAGACAAACAGCTCTCATATCAGAGATAATCTAATCTTATGAGTCAAAGCAAAAGGGAGGATGTTTTGTCAAAAGCAAAATAGGATAACAGAGATGAAAGCGATTTAAGAAGATGGGGTCAAGACCTCAGATTTAGATATAAGCTTATTGTTGCTAAAGAAGAGCAAGAAAGGGTCAGAATGGATGGGGCATAGTTTGTGAGTTTGCATATTATTTCTTCCACCTACAAAAGTCATTCTAATAGCAAATTACCAGGGTGTCACTTCAGTTGCCAAAATACAACCTTTCCTCATTTACTCTACAGTATCTACAAGAAATAGGAAGTGGCTCAAGGGATGAACAGCATAGCATATGCTACAGGTCAGCAGGTTAAGCCTTAGAAATGTTTGAGACTAATCACAGTCCGACAATTGCTTGGTGAATTACCCGCATGCCCTGGGACTGAGCCCATTGGTGTTCACACCCACAGACCTCACCCTGCAAGTGGAACTTACCAGCTCACCTGTTTCCTTATAAGAGGGCAAGCAATGAAGAGTTTCAGCATTAGCATCTACCTTTTTTTCTACACAGTTTTTAAGCATAGATTTACAAAGAAATAAATCACTGGATAATGAGATGCAACATCCTACACTGCATGTGTCAGTGTAGCATCCCCAAACTAAGTCTAATATAAAGTAGTCTCAACAATCAGAAGGGTAGATAATCATTAATTCACTTCTTGAGTCTTCCAGTGGCATTTGTTTGCTTATATATGTCTGGGCTCATAAATATAGTGAGGAAAATGGATATATATTAAGCAAGAAGGTAGCACTAGGGATAATTACTTTCTCCCCAGCATGATTAAAGGAGTTTTCACAGAAAAAGACTTGTAAGCAGCAGTTTTATTATATGCAATGACAATAACCAGGTATGTTAAAAGCAGCAGTATGAAATGCAATTTCTGTCAAATTAAGTGACGTTATTTTCATCAGACAAGTTCAGAAGCCTTACCCTCTATAAGTTAAATTGCCTACAGATTTCTCTTTTCCAAATTACTCCTTAACTAAAGAAAAATTACAATATTTTTTTATGCACCAGAAGACACAAAACCTGCTATATATCAAGAAGGAAATGGCCAAGCATCTGTAACTTAAATTTCCAAGCTTGCATCTTGGGTATTCAACTAAATTGTCTCTAACCTCTCTTCTCCTCCATTCAAATTCCTTCTGTGTTACTGCTTTAAAGGAAAGAGTCCAGCTGAATCAAAATACAGAACCATAGTGAGACTTGAGTTCAGCAAGGCTTGGAAGGGTGGCTGCCTAATCTTTTCATGCCTCTTCTTCAAAGAGTGAAGGCTTACAGACTTGAACAGTGTTTTATTAGAATGCACCAATACATCATTTTGCAAGACAGCACAAGCAGAAAAAAACCTCTAAATCCAGTGGGTGAGCAAATTAAAGAAACTGCTGAGGTAGGGGGAACATGTCCCTCCCCCTATTCACATCTCTGAAGTAAAGGAAGGAGTCGCTCCCAATAGCCCAACAGCTCTCAGCACTTTCTCAAGCTGAGCAAACATCAGACAACCCTCTCTTAGGTCTCTATAAGGTCTTTAATCGCTCTTCAAGTTGGGCTTGTCCAGTAGCTCCCTGCTGAAAGCAGTATCTCCTCTTGCTGCCCATCTCACTAGCAGATGATTCATTCCATTCACCAGAGCCTTCCCCAGTCTGAGAGCACTAGAAAAGGAGATTTCTCCCTCTTTCCAGTGAAAGTAAAATATGACCAAGAGCAGAGCAGCAGCCAGGACATCATATACAGTTTCTCTTCTCTGTGCAGCGGCAATTTACCATAGCATACATGGTTCAGCTTGCCTGATCAACAAAACATTTGTCATACATTCTCAATGTGCTACTCCAAACATTGACCACTCAACCTATTCTTTGAATATTTCACCTCTTAAAACTTAGAACATACTATTTGAACTTGATGCCAGTTTGCATTATAGTTGCCTAAATCAGAACTTTGCTTTCCAGATTTCCTACATAATGAATAAATAAATCCTGAGCCCAAAAATGAGATTCATATAGTGTCAGTTAACTGGGGAGCTCTTGGATTCAGTCCAGTCATTTCTCCAAATCCAGTTTTTAACATCTATCATGCTCTACACACACCACATACAGATTCTGCAATAATTATCAAACAAACAGAAACTTCCAGGAACCATAATGTCTGTAAACACCAGTTCATGCATCTCAGTTCAGATATTTCAGCAAACAGGTTGATAAAGTCAGCATAACGTGCTGCCAAACAAAGACACCAGTTCAGGTCCCAGAAGTAAAACAGTGGGTACAGTGCAGGACTGCATTTATTTAAAGAGTCAGGGAGGGAGGAAAACTCCTTACTGAGGGCAGGATTTCATGCTGGAGACAGCTGAGCTCAAGAACCACTGCATTGCATTAAAAGTTGGACATGCTGTATTTCCCCTTTTAATTTTTAAAGTTTTAGCCCTTTAAAGTCCACACTGAACACAGGATCAATACTCTGTGAGGCTGTAGGACCAATGAGCTGCTGAACATGTCCCCTTACCAAGGAAGTATAAGCTTTCTTAATTATTCCTAACAAACATTGATAGATGTGTCATCTTCCATTTCACAGGGTGAGGGAAGTTACCGCACACCTGTCTGTCAGGAGCAAGGATTCACTTTCAGAGCAAGAACATATGTCCTATTGCTTTCTCATTTCCATGAGGATTTTCATGTAATTTTCTGAAGCAGTAGGCCAAGGACAAGTTCTCTTTTTAAAATAATTTCTTCACTAAAAGCAAAAGACAAACTCTTACACCAAACAATTCTAATATATGAGATCTTACCAGATAAATCAGACTTGCCATTACATTCCCCCTCACTTCCCACTGCCAGAAATTTGTCAGTTACACAGAAGAAAATGTATTGTTCATACTGGTGTTTTTGTCACTTTTTTCTTGTGGAAGAACAGCTTTCAGCAGGGCAAAAACTAGCACATAGAAATGAAAGCGGAACATTTGCCTGTATTTCAACATACAACCTTGGGGCAGATTTCCCAGGAATTAACAGGTCTTGATCTCAAGAACCCTTAAAAAAAAAAAAACTTAAAATAACCAAGTTCTCAGCTATTGCTGCAATCTAAGAACTTCATTAAAACTTCACTAGCCTCTGCAAAACTTGAACTCTGAAAGCAGTTGCAAGATAATGATCATAGCAGAGGGTATCAGCAAAGGGTATAACTAAGTTCATTAAGTATTCCCACAGCTGAGCCAAATTCACTTCTCACTGCCAGTGAATTTGAATTAGGATATTTGACCTCATGAAGCTGATAACCTAGTGAGGAATTTGAATACAGAGAAAGTGGGGAAGGAAGAGACGGTATTAGAAACAGGACAATGAACTCTACAGTTGCAAAAGCACTTATTTCAAATTATGTCACTTACTGGTTTCTACCACACAGAGTTGGCTTATTTACTTAACTATAAAGATGCTAGAAATCAGTGGTCCCCAAAGTAGGTTGCACACACCCTATGAAGTGTGCAAGATAATCCACTGGAGTGCAGGAAAAAAATATTTTTGTACCCTTGATAGAGTGAGAAAATTTTTAAAACAGTATTTCTTTCCTCTTTATCTCATCCTTTTCAATGTCTATTTTGTGTATGTTTTAGAGTGTCCATATTTGTACAGTAGTACATGCATATAATTTATAAAATACATACTCATATATTGAGGGTACATGCTCCCAAATTTTCTACTGTTAGGGGTGAACAACCAAAAAAGATTGGGGATTGGCTCTAAATAGTGCATCAACCCAAGAGTAACACTCTTAATATCTGTCAAGTACTTAAACCCCTCTCAAACACCTGGAACTACCATAGTTTTCTGATCCATCTCCAAGCCACACCAAACAACAAAAGACCATCTAGTAACAGGACCAGTTAAATGCATCTAGCTATTCCACAACCAAATCCTAGCGCACATTCAGTTTTCTCTTTGTTCTTTATACCCTCTGAACATGTACAGTACATTTTCAAGTACTGAAGAAAAATGAAGTCTTCAAACTGGCCAGATCAAGGCAGAGGCTTTCCACAGAGGTGAAATGAAAAAAAAAACCAGGATATTTCCTAAGCTTGTACACAACCACCACCACCTGACCATGACAGAGCAAGTTTTTTTTAAGTTCTTAGCCTTCATCCTGTATTTCCTAAGCTTGTACACAACCACCACCGCCTGACCATGACAGAGCAAGTTTTTTTAAGTTCTTAGCCTTCATCCTACACTTAGCCAAAGAAAACCTCCTATTGTTTCACCCTTAAAAAAAAAAAACTTTCATCAATATACATAAATAATTTCAAGACTCAGAAAGTATTACCTCCAGAGTGGTTATTTTCTACTCAGCACTATTTCATTATTCATTACACCTCTATTTTTAGAGTAATAGCAATAAGAAAAGCACAGAGGTTAGCGTCAGCCTATCAACCCCAAAAAAAACCCAGCGCTGAGGTCCAGCAGCCTTGAAGGGAACTGAATGCTCCGGAGCCCCCCTCCGGATCACTGCCTCAGGCAGCTTCAAGCCCACCCCCGCCTTGACCACAGCCCCTGGTTATTCCTCCGCTGTTTTCCCGCCGCTCGCCCGGCCAGCTGTGTAACACCCCGCCTGAGGGCGGGTGTGACCAGAGGTACTCGCGATGCGCTCGCACATGGCGCTCACAGCCCCAGGAGAGCCCCCCACACCCACAGTGCCTTTCCAGCCCGCGAAGCCCACCCGGGTGGAGCAGCTTGCACTAGCCCACGCGATACTTATTTGCCCAGATTTCTTATTTTTATTGTCTAATCGATTTTTCCTGTCAGAGCAGCGCCCAGACCCGCCCC